>NC_092213.1:4319824-4360703 GCF_043381705.1 Parasteatoda tepidariorum
AAAGCGACTATGGGATTGCTGACATTCCCCGGTGAAAGTTGACATTCTTTTAATTTCGGTCGTTCATGGCAAAATTAGCATAAAATATTCGATTACTTTGCAAATTTCAAAAAAAAATCACTTTCAAATAATAATATAATAAATATGATAATTTATAAAGAATAATATTTAAAAAGGACTATAAATAAATATTGCACGTATTTAAAGAATAAATTAGTCATAAATAAAGAACTAATAAATAATTTACAGATTACTCAAACGAGCGGACGTATATTTTAAATCACTTCCCACGTCCAAATATTTCCCTTATGATACTATGATCCATAAGTGAATATAAATCATTTTTCTAAGTAATCACTTTTTGAAATAATATTTAATATTAAAAGTATATTGTTATAACAAGTTCGGGGAGTTCACAACTCAGGGGTCTGTCTAGGTTTTTCTGAGAGGTACCTATTTTGTGAAAATTTAGACATAATTTGTGAAAAATTAAAAATTATATTTAAAAATCAACACAAAAATATGGATTTATCGCTTCTTAAGGGATACAAAAATAAAATTTTAAGAAAAAGTATTTTGTGAAACTACCGTTTTTCCTAAAACTGAATTTGTGAAACTACCGTTTTTCCTAAAGTTGAATTTGTGAAGGTACCGCTAAACGGTAGTAAATTCGGCCTAGACAGACCCCTGCAACTGTAATTAAATATTTTTGCTTCTCAAATGAGAGGACGTAGATTTTAAATACAATTTTTTCATGCATCAATAATTTTGATATAATTTAAAATTTATGTATTAACAAAATAATTATAAAAATAACAGAATCATTATAAGAAAACAGCTTTTAGAAAACAGACGAATAAATTACGATACATTGAATAAATACGATAACGATGGATTAAAAAAACAAACGACTTAAGAATTTCTAACTATAATTATTTTTTTATTATTTTGAAATAACAGCTTTTATGAATCATAAATAAATCAGAAACGTTTTAAGACATCAAAAACAAAGAGATAGATTCCATGTTAAAAAGTTAAGTTTTTTTAATGGATTAGAATAGAATATCAAAAATAAATTCAGTTTGAATTGAAATATAGTAATTATGACAAACCAGAAAAATAGTAATCCACCGTCTAGAATTCTTCGCTATAAAATAGAAGATATTTTCATTTTAATGAGAGAAAACTCATCACGTTTAAACTACGCACGTGCAGTGGAAACTGAAACTAATTTTATTCTTGTTTTGTTGCATTCCTATTTATAAACACCTGGAACTTCTCTTTTGCATTTACGCTCTTCATTATTCCCAGTTTCTTATTTCTTTTAATATATATATTCCCTATGAGTAAGAGTTTCTTTTCAAAACCTTGATATGTCGAATTTTTTTCGAAATAGAATTCTTTCGGAAAAATCAAAATTTAAAATTATTTTCAACCAATTCTTTTTTTCATAATGCATACTTATTTTAGTCTTACTTTTGAAAATATCACTGTTATATTTAGACTCATAGTCAACTATCATTACATACACATTTAATAGTATTTATTTCTATGATTCATGACTCTACTTATTAGAGTAATATTTTAGAATATACTTAATTCTAAACTTGTTATCTCGAAATTTTTTTAGCATCTCTTCGACTTTGAGATATCGAGAGTATATCGTATATATACTCTCTGTATATATACATATATGTATAAAAAAAAGTTAAAAATATCGAGAAAACATGGGGAACAAATATAAATGTTTTTAAAAGAGAGGAAAAAATTTATAACAAATATTTTAAGCAAAATACATCCAGATTGACATATTTTGCTTTAGCTATATTAAAACAATATTAAAAGGCACTCTTTTTCGCGGATATAATTGTGTGAGCTGATGACGAAATTATATCTTTTCCTTTTTTTTTGCTTTCCAGTTTTTTACATTTTTAAATATTTTTTAAAAATATTGCAGTTTTAATAATTTTTTCTATTCTATTTCTATTTTTTCTATTAATTCTATTTTAAAAATATTCATATATTTTTCAATATTTTCTCTATATTTTTAAAATATGTACTTGTAGCTTATGAGCAGCAAATAAAACTTATTATTTTTCTTCATTCATCTCGCTTTTCCTTCATCCTTTTGTTTTTATTAGTGTTTATATCGATGTATATATATATAAATTAAATAAAAATTGTTTTAACTCCTCAGCAGCAAGAATACATACCTCTGAAGGAAACAAATATAGGGTTTTGTGATAGGGAACAACAAAAGCCATGTTTTGTATTGGCTGAACCCTACACAAGCAATAAAAACATGAGAACTCGAAAGATAATGAAAATTCAAAATCGAAATATTTTTTAATCAGTGCATAGCCAGACTAAATCCAAGTGAACGTTCACATATACCACCACATCAACAGCCATCCTTCCAAACTAATGGATTGAAGATGGTGCGTCATAAATAAATATCATAAAAATTTTTATAGCCTATAGTTCAAAAATATTAAAAATTTATAATTTTTAAAACCAAATCTTATGATATCTAAGCAAGTACAGTGAGGAAAATAAAAAAAATTTCATTTACATTTACAAGAATGTCATTTCAATTAATCCTTATCTCTATTTATTGCTTTGCCGATATACACAGAATCATAGTGAACAGCATAATAACTGCGCAGTAGAATATTCATGGGAATATTTGCAGGCAAGAATTTAGTGCCATTTAATGGAGTATTTTTATTTATTAGGCCAGCACGTCAGCCATTGATTTTATCATATCCTCTTTGTTTACACCCAGCACATCAACTATTTGATTCTTTTTTTCCAGATTTCTTATATTTATGAATATCTTCTTCTCTTTATCCCCACCAACTCTAAAAATTCATTACTTGTAATCACTGCTGCAGTGGTTTCTATCTTTCTTCTTGTCTCAGATTCAGCAATTTTTGGTTCCCTTCTTGGTGTAGTTTCCTGAAGACTGCGAAATACCTCGCGAAGGCAAAGCAATGAAAATCTGCACTGCTTTGGCTGAACATCAATTGTCAGTTGTCTTTGCAGTAGAATTTGGGGGTGTAAGAACTGAGCATCTGTGGTTACAATTAAAATATATATTTAATAGTTGTTATACTTAATAAATATGAACTGTCGTTTAAGGAAATGTGATTATATTTATTAGCTATTGTTTATACTATTTATAAGAAGAAATGACAATGATCAGGAATTACCCCTAAGGGGCATCATTTGATATAGTTTCCTGTAATCAATTTTAATGTTTACAGATGTGAAATAACTAATCAAAAGCTTACAATATTTATTATTAAGAGAGAGATATTTGCAGAAATGTGCACCTTTAGAAACCCACCTTTGAAATGGAAAATACAGAAAGCAGTTTAAAAGATACTTATTTTGTTAGATTAAACAAAACATTATTATTAAGTAAATGCAGTTATACTTTAGTAAAGCGCACAAGGATACTTGTCCCTATCTCAAATTTTAAAAAAAATTCCCTTTTTTTATCCTGAATTACCCCAGGTCACTCTAATACTTTTAAAAACTGTATAATTTGGAAACTATTTGATTGATTTTGTTCAAATTTTATATTTTGTCATCTAAAACTACGAACTTTAGAATAGTCTAAAATTTTTTATAGCCAACAGTTCAAGAATTTTTTGATGTATAATAAATAAAATCAAAAAATAAAGGATATTATTAAAAATCATTTTCTATATGGGATTATCCTTGGATAAACAAATTTTGTAATTACGTAAAAAAATTTTCAATTCCCTTGAAAAGTTGTAAAGATAGGGTGAAATATCCAAAAAAATGAAAATAACATAAAGGGTAACAAACTTTTGTTCACTCTATAGGGACCCTATTTTCAAAAGTACAAAACTCCACATACTTTGGTGGCTTAGAATCCAAATCTGTAAACGAAACAAAAAACTATGTTGATTGTGAAAAGGTGAGTCTTTGTGTCTGTTTTTATAACTTAAATTATCATCATCACAAATTAATAAGCCTATTTAAGGTTGAGTGTTCAAAGTTAGAGTCGTAGTACATAAAAATCTGATCATTCGATAAAAAGTTATTTTTCAATGCACTAGTGTCACTGAACAGTAAAATTACACTAAGATAGCACAACAATCTTATGCAATCATATAGGTTGACTTTTATACCAGAAATAATAATACATAGTTAAATACATAGCTGCCAACAAGGGTAGGAAAAAATCCCGTACATTTTACGAAATATTATAAATTTCATTTTCCAGTTATGATTGAATGTCATTAAATATACATAAAATGCTAATTATTAGTACATAAATGTTAATTATAGTAAAAGGCATTTAATTCAGTTAAAAGAGTTTCTTAATTAATTTAAAAAGGGAGTTTTGAATAAAAATTAACTGAAAATTTTAGGACAAAAAAAAGAGTTTTAAAATGATTTTGACAAATGAGGCTGCCTTCATTATGTATTATTAATACTGATTTAAATATTCTAACAAACAATAATCTATTACAACAGGGATTTTGTTAGCAAACTTACTCAATTTTAAAGAATTTTTTAAAATGTACAAAAACCAGACAAATTTTTATCAAACCAGTAGACCAGGAGAACCTGGCAAAATCCAGTAGTCTACTGGAAAATCCAGAACAGTTAGCAGCTATGTTAAATAGCTTATCAATTTGAGTATGGCATTATTAAATCTGATCACTTCAAAAGTTAGTTAACATTTTTGACTAATTAATATCTTAAGTATGTAGAATTGCAATTTTAAACCAGGAGAAAAATGTGACGAACTATATAAATAAGACGGGATCGAGTATGTCCCAAAAAAGTGGGATAGCAAGGTATTTTTCTACCTTGGGCAGACTCATAATAAGCCATCCTTTCATTCATTTTTACATTCAGTTTAACTAGCCTTGATAAAAGCACAGCAATATACCCCTTAAATTATAATGCTTGTTATAGCAGAGTCTGCAATTATTGACACAATTTAAAAAACATTTCTGGAAGAAAAGGCACTTTTTTTTCTTTCTTATTTTTTTAGGAAATAGTTTATTAAGTTACAACAATATAAGTTCTGATCTTGTCCTGGTCATAACACACAGAATTTGTCTCTATTATCATTTCTGGAATAAATCGTTATTGAATATTTTGACTAGCTAGTGTGTTTAAATTTTAACTAGAATTCTACTTTGGATGACAATGAAAGCATCAATCATTTTCTGAACAGCTAATCAACGTCTAAGACAACCTAATGCTCATCAAAATTTAGAACACTTTCAAACAAGCCAGTGCTCAAGATTTCAACATCTGCCTGATGCTAATCCAAGTTAATATTGTCTTTTAAATAATGGGAGAAAAATTAATGGCTATATTATTACCGAAATTTTTTCCACTTTTAAGAAAGAACTCAGAGAAACTATCAAACATAAAATTAAAATAAAAATTTTAAAAACTACTTTTTTAAAATAATATGAATCGAAATTTTTTTAAAATTTTTACGAGACCTGAATTGGGTATGAAAAGGCCTCAGAAAAATAAAATTGTCTTTAATTTAGCCTACTTGTTAAATGTAGTTTGGGATGGTGATCTGTGGCAGAATAATCGCAAAGTTTTGGCAACTTCCGGGCAGCGGCCCAGGAGAAACTTTAAAAAAACATCACAGGAAGGGACCAACTTGAAAGATATAAAATCTGAAACGTTTAAAAAACTCGCTATTATTTTTAACTGTGTATTTTTGATAAATTAACAATTTTATCTTAGATTGCTTACCACTTAATGTTAATAAACACTGCAAATTTAAAACAGAAGTTGATTATCAATCAAAAATATAAATAAAGATCTTGCTTGCTTTTACCAATTTAATTCATTTTGTTAACTGTGATGTCAAAATAGACAATTAAAAGAAATCCGCCCATTTTATTTACAAATAGAATATTAAAATCGTTCTTAAAACAAATTCAGATACGCTATGTTATACATGTATATAAAAAATACGTTATACATGTATGATTTAGAACAATGTTCCCCAAATCCCCGGTCCATGGACCGGTACCGGTCTGTGGGTCAAGTGATACCGAGCCGCCCATTTCATTGAAACTGAATTTAAATTCTTAGGTTTGCAACTCAAATTAAAAATATCTGTGTTCCATTAAAATTTTATTTAAAAAAGACTGTGCCTGAACACTTAATCTTCCAGTTGGTGCACGATTACTTGTCTTTTCTTTTAAAAGAGTTCGAACGCTACTTCCCAACCACAAAAGACCCACAAACTGGTAAGGAATGGATCTGTGTCCCATTTGTCAACAAATCGGGAGAATTTAGCATGTCTGTGCAAGAAGATCAACTGCTTGAGATTGCAAATGACGGCTGCCTTAAAACTACGTTCGAGACAACAAACTCTGCTGGTGTTCTGGATACCCCAATATTGCCACCACAGCACTTAAATCCCTATTGCCATTTCCGACAACCTATCTGTGCGAAGTTGGGTTTTGTGCAGCAACAGCAACCAAAACAAACCAACGGAATAAACAGGACATAAACACTACACGGTGTCATTGTTTCCGATTAACCCCAGATGGAACCCTCTCATTGCAAAGAAACAAGCTTAGGGTTCTCGTTGATTTAACGTTCTAGTAAGTTAAAATGTTCACTTTATATTTATTTTTTGGTGTTAATGTATTTAATTTTGAAGGCATGTTTAAATACATTTAAATTAAAAAATCTAAATAATAATTTAAAACATAAACAATCAACTTCCCCCTCCCAGTGGGAGCTCGGTAAAATTATCAAACATTGACAGGTCTGCAGTGACGAAAAGGTTGGGGAACACTGATTTAGAAGACCTCAGGCAAACCTCTACATGTTTTTTTTTTCTTTTAAATTGCAATTTTTAAAATCCATTTGGCATCTTGGCAATTGTACTTGGCGCGACAGATCACGATACAGAAAATTCCCCTTATGGGAAAAGTAAATGAACCATTCCTAACAAACATTACTTAGTAAAATTTAATATTACCTGAAAACGCTTTTATCATAAGCAAACTTAAAAAACAGAGAATAACACTTTAACAACTACTTTAATATATAATTTATTTTAAATAATATCTTTTATTNTGGAACGATCGGTGCAGTGCACTGGTGTAACTGGTTTTAATATTGGAACGGTCGGTGCGGCAAACCAGTGTAACCGGTTACACCGGTGCGAATATTGGAACGTGCCCTAAGATTATAAAAAAACTTTTCATTTTAAGGAATAGCTGCTTATTTCTTCTCGACTATATCCCGACTGTATCTTGAAATCTGGCCGTAACAGAGCGTATGGGAGTTCAGGTTCAAGCGAGAAAGATAGAAGTTGTATACTCAACTCAACTCGTGTCGTTCTATTTCATTTTCTTCATCGTGTTTGTTGATGATCAAAAAATTATGGCTGCTGCAAGAAGTTCACGTCATGATCCGGATTCGGATAGTCCTATAGATTATGTTCAGATCGATGGACTGGTATGATAAATATTTTTTTTTAGCTTGATATATATTTTTTCAAAATTAGATAGAACTTCCCGGACTTTAATAGTCCTATTCAATTTGTCCAGATCGATGGATGGCCATGATTTTAGAACTGACTACAGACCGTCTCAAAACTTATGGTACATACGCTAAAGGGGTATAGACAAGCACCAATCACGATACAATCCATGATCGGAACGCAAGTCGTTAAGTGCTATAGCTCGTAACGTGCTATTTCACAAAATGATGGGAAACAAGATAGAGATGGAATGATACACTAAGTCCACATCTCAGGAGCTGTTCAAAATTGCTGCCCCAAATATTAACACCGTCTTCACACCTGTTGTATTATTTGTTAACTATAATGATAAGTAAATACTAAGTATTTCAAAGCCTAAACATCTTTATTGACAGGCGAAATAAACTTCGAATATTACGGCAGACGAAATGAACATCTTCATTAACAGGATGTCACATGCCATCTCCCATTTTTTTTTTAAATTAAATGCTATAATACAAACATTATTAACTAAAATAATTCAATAGGAAGCATGTAAAAATATCAAATTCACTATGAAATGCATGTAAAAGAAAACCAGTTCAATTTATCAGATGGTAAATGAGTCACAAATTCAGTATATTGGGTGGTGCAATTGTTGAAATGTCCTCGCATTACCGTTTGCAGCTCTTGGCCTGTAATGCATCTCGGCCTTTTCCCGATTTGATCCATCTGTAACATTTTTTCTGACAATGGAGCCGTGAGACAAAAATATATCCCTTTTATGATCTTGGCTAATAAATGCCAATTTTTGGTGAAGAGTAGCATGCTAGGAACTAAAAAATAACAGGAGATCCACTCAAAAGGTATAGCTTTTACTTAACTCTAGGCAATCAAAAACATACTACCTTTGATAAATATGCTTTGGTGAAAGTAACTAGCATGAGCTGATGGCGATAAGAAAATATCTGACTGGGATGTGATTGGTTAAAGTGAACGGGTGCTACATTGTTTAATACTGTATAGGCTAACAAATTATCTTATTAGACTGCGCTACTACATAGGGTCCCACCATGAGTTATTAGGAATAAAACTGAGATTACCAACTGAAAAGTGAAATGTTTTATACTTTCAGTGGACTAAAAATAATTATATTGAGAGTACTCTATTAAAAAATTATTCTATTACATTATTAAAAATATTAAATTGTTTTTATTAAAAATTGGGTTATAATTCTTCATGTTTAATTCATATAACAAAACCTTTTCTTTTTGCTTGAAAAACATTTCTAATATATTTTAACTATGTCTTATTATTTTTTAATAAAATACTTGTGATGCAGCAAGAATATTTGGTTATTCTTGCTTTTATGTCATATCTAATTATCAGGATGAAATAAACCCATTGGTAATTGGTAGATTACATACTAAAAAAAAAAACTAATAGAAAAGGGGGAAATTTTAAATAAAACTATACACCAGTGTTCACACTGTGATTTTTTTTATTTCTATCGTATTTTTTTTTATTTATATCGGATTTTCTTTTTATTTAAATCAGATTTTTTTTATTTTTATTCAAATACACGGTAAGAACTTTAATTTATGATTAAATAAATGTTTAATCAAAATTAAATTTAAAGACTAGCTGAAATAGAGAATTTAAAGAATACTTCAGGGGTCTGTCTAGGTTTTTCTGAGAGGTAACTATTTTGTGAAAATTTAGACATAATTTGTGAAAATTAAAAATTATATAAATAAAATAAACAGCAATATGGTAAAAATATGGATTTATCGTTTCTTACAAGACACGAAAATACAATTTTAAGAAAAAAGTATTTTATGAAATTATTCTACCATTTTTCCCAAAGTTGAATTTGTGAAGGTACCGCTAAACGGTAGTAAATTTGGCTTGGACAGACCCCTGTATTTTAATTATTAAAACAAAGTTTCAATTAGCAAACTATAATTTTAATTTAAAATTGTGATTCCTTTTTTTACACTAGATTTTTAAAATGACAAAATAAATGTAACAGATTGTGTTTATAGATGTAGTCATTCATCAAAAAATAAATACATATTTTATCTATATATTTTTACATTAAAATATTCATTTTTAATTCTATATCAAAATAGATAAGTTTAAGCTAAAAAGAGAAATTTAAAAATCTATGTACTCATTGGAATTTTTTTTCACAAAATTTCTTTATAGAAAATCAGATAATGTCAAAGGTACTGTAAACATATTATGTGAAAAAAAATACCAGTTAATAATCCTACTGCTTCAAATAGACTTTGAAAGGGAAGAATGACACTATATCAGGAAAAAATATCTGAATTCATCAGCCTTTTTTTTTCTTTCAATTTTTGGCATATTAGGGTAATTTCTTTTTAATATGACCTTAAGCTTTAGAAATATATATTTTCCACCAATAAAATATATTGTAGATTTTAATTCCACGCTTTTTCATTCAAAAGGTAGAATTTTAATTAACATTATTTGCATTATTTTTTTTTAAAAAATCATGTTTATTAATTACTTTCTGCAGCTATGCAAGTCTATATTAAGACAGCTTTAAATGTTTACTTTAATCTGTACTTTCAATCTCAAAAATCAAAAGAGTTTTAAAAGTGTAATTTCAAATGTGTTGGAATTTAACGCACACCAAGAAATTAATTTCGTTAACTAAAATTAATGAATACAGCAATTTATTTGAAATAAATTTTAAAACTAAGAAAAGAAAATAATAAAAGTATCAATATTTTAAAACACTATTTTTTAACTTTTAAAATCAATATATATATGTAAATTGATTTAAATCAGGGTTGGCAAGTTTTTGACACATGACGGTTTTTACAGTCATGTCAAAAACCCCTCTGTCAAAATCATCAAAAACCCATAGTTTTGGTAAAACTGTATTTTTATTTGAGTTTAACTGCTTATAATTTAAAATTAATTCATTTTTGGGCAATAAAATTCGAAAAAAAGTTGTTAAAAGATATTTAAGAACAGATTTTTGCATTTTCCCAACACGATTATATCAAACCATACTATTTGGAGTAAAATATTAGGATACTAAACAAAATTTTTAACATTTCCAAGCATCATTTTGTTTGGCATATTACATTACTGAAGAATGTCAAGACTGATTATTTTCATTCATAAAATCATGCTTTGAGAAACACATAAAAAGAAAGCCTCGTAAAATAAACTTTTTTTTATCAATTTTGCTTTCAATGTTTTACACAAAAATGAGACATGGCAATGAAAAATGCGCAAAATTAGTCACTTGCTATCGTATACTTCGGCACAGTGACCCCGACTACAGAACATGTAATTTTGTTTGTAATTAAGTTTTGTTTAATGTGCTTTTTCAATTGAATAGAAGTTTTTAACTTGACAAAATAGCACTAATTCTTGATTTAGAGTTTGTTAGTAGTTAAAAGTTTTGAAAGTTTTGTTTAGCTTATTTCTAATATTTAAGAAATGCCAAATTTTAAATTCTTCTTTTTAGTTCTTGAATTTATTAATAGTTCCAAGCTTTTTTGCTTGTTTGTTTATTTCTAACAATTAAGAAGTGCAAAATTTTGAATCCTTTGCAAATCAAGCTGTAATGATAAAAGTAAGTATCGCTATTTTCAATAAGTATATTACAATATTTCTGTAATGAATGTATATCCTTCTATAGGAATACATGTATATAGTTGCAAAATCAATAGCAATAATTTACAACATTCATTTATAAAGGCAATTATGTGAAAATAATATATTGCCCGCTATATGCCATAAATTAAAGAAAACTGTAGGTTTTTGATGGTTTTTAGATCAGGAACATGGTAGGTTAGCTCTGATTTAAATCGACAAACCCTGCTATACACACCTCTGGGCAAGCCATTATATACCTTTTTTTTAAACTTTAATTTATTCCACATTAGAACTTAATAGAACTGTAAAACTTCATTTGGCACCACCAGCCAAATATCATAACTTCTTGCTTTTTTTTCCTATCTTCAAATTTGTTTTGATGTGCAATGTGCGTAAAATTGATTTTGTTATTTATTGAATACTATATGAATGAAAGGAGATATTATTTAAATTAGGTGGTTCTTAAAATAATAAAACATTGTCATGAAGAAGGGGCTGGAGTTACTGATGTCGCACAAGGAGTATTACTTGGTCTTGGAGTTGATAATAGGCTTGAAATCACAAACTGTTTTCCTTATCCCAGGCATACTGATGAAGAAGATTTTGATGAAAGTAATTTCTCCAGTTATTTGCTTTTTTAAAGTAGTTCACTTATTTTTATTTGTATGACTGTAGAATCATGATTCTTTTAATTGTTATTACTGAGTAACATTTTGTCTGTAGCGAAAACGACATTTTTGTGACTAATTTAGTCTGTAATTTCTGAAATTATATGCATATAAAAACTTGATGCTAGCTATTAACTGTTTTTGGTAAACCATTTTAATTATTATTTTTTATAAGAAATATTTAATTACAGTTCGGGAATCCCACGGATCAAGGAAAACCTTTAATTGTCAGGGAAATTTCTTTAAACTCTAAAAAGCAGGGAATAGTCGAGGAAAGTTGCAATTTTTTGCAAAGTACCTGGAAAATTCCTATATCATGTCTGGAAAATAACCAGTTTTAGAATTGTCAGTAACAGTAATCAGTTATTGAAATCTTTTTTTTCTTTCTTTTTTTTTAATGGCGGGCTCTTGAAACTATTGTCCATTGGCCACAGAAAGTGCCAGAACTGGTAACTCTCTTTTCGTTACCCAGTGGGCAACTGTGGCGAAGCCACGGCGGTGGAGCAGCGTCGCCCACGTCACACTACCACAACCCGTTTATAGGGTGGGTAACATTCACCCACAAAGGAGAAAGGACATAGAACACAGATAGAGAGAAAGAAACTTCCATGCCTTGCCTGGGATTCGAACCCAGAACTTTTCTGATGCAAGGACAGTTCCTGCCCATAAACAGGCCGGTCGGCTTATTGAAATCTGAATTAAATAATTCTACATCCAGGGTATCTGCGCACCTAGAAAGTCATGAATTTCTATATTGAGCAAAATTTGTCATGAAATGTCATGATTTTTGCTTCTTTTTTTTTTTGAAAAAATCGTGGAAAGTCATGGATTTAGGTCTCCCAGTCCCAATTGCGCCGATCCGTGCCAATTGTGAAAACCTGCGCCTACATGCTCCAAATTGAAGTAGTAGGCTTAAATTGCGCCGCTCTGTGCCGAAAGGGATATTTTCCCCTGGGTGTCGCCAAGTCACAATTTTGCGGCAACCCAGCTACTGCCATGTGGGGGGTTGCTCTGGATTTAGTGGGAAGGATTCTTGCACTCTCATGTGCAACTCTGCTTCATTTTGCAAGATATTCTCAATTTCAGATTTCATTTTTCACTCTCTGAATTGGAACCGAGACTTCCCCCGAATTATCGGGGACCAGCTAAACATTGCCAAATTTTAATAGCAAAAGAAAATTTTACTTCCCTTGTTAATTTCATCGTTATTGAAGTGCTATTGTCTTCGTCAATGGCAAGTTAATGGCCTTCTTGCTCTATTCTATTTATAAAATAGTACCTATGATCTTGGAATTAACTTGGGGACCATTCACTAAGTGCATGTTTTCATGTTGATCCTCAGAGCAGTCAAGAATCACAAAGCTTCAAAACCTCAAAATTTCCATCTCCCTTTTATTCATTTAATTAATAAAGATAGAATTAATTGAGTTTCTTAAACGTAAATTTTTATCTGAGGGACCATCCACTAATTGCAAATTGTTTGTAAACATTTTTTTATACTTTATTACTTTTCTTTTGCTAATATATTTTTTTTACTTATTGCATTTTATTATTGTGTTATTATATTACTTTCAAAATTTTCAGTGTTCTTATTTTGTTTTAGGAAAAACTTACTAATATTTAGAGGCAAGATTTTAAATAAGTATGAAGAGAGGGACTTTCAGAATTTTTAAAGCAGCAAATAAATCTTAAGTTTTTCAGATTTGTCATTCAAAAATACTTTAATTCATCTCATAAAGATTTGATTTAAAAACAATTGATATAAAATTTTTTAATTGTTATAGATTTGTTAAATATTATGAGTGTAGGGACAATATAATAATTTACTTCTGACAAAAAATTTTTAGCTTCAATACTCATTGTATTTGCATTTTAAAATTATTTAATTTTTTTAATTATTTCATTAATGGAATACTGTACTAGGTAATCAATTTTAATTAAAAAAATTTAGGGGCCATTCACTAATTAACATTAGTAATATAAATTTATTAAAGTTTGCTTAATTCTTTACATATTTTTATAAATTCGGTATGATCAATATTAATCTTGTTAATGTTTTGTTGAATATACGACTATAAATAACATTTATTTAAATTTTAAGAAAAATATACTCAATAACCTTTAATAGTTAAATTAATTAGAGTTTTAAATTACCTTTTACAGAATTAAATAAAGTAATTATTAATTTAAAAAATAGTATGAGCCACTCAATATTGAATTTATTTAAATTGCTTTTGCCAAAAGCTCATTTTTAAGAAATATTTCGGCTATATTAGATAAATTTTTAGGTCTTTTCCAAACTGAGACACCATTGATTCACTTGCTGTATGATGAAATGGTGTCTCTAGTTTAAACATTGTTAGGGCGTTTTTTAAAGAGTTCTGCTTTTCTTAGTTTGACAGGAAAGCACTTAAAATCTTTGTATGTTGAAAATGCAGAAATTTGGCAAAATTCAAATTTAATAGATGTTGCACTAGATACCACAAATGCGATGACATCCTTATCTTCTTCTTCAAAAAAAAAAAAAAAATTCTATGTCCTAATAATTCTATTCCTCTTATCTGAGGCTAAGTCGAGGATAGCAGAATATTTAACAGTATTGGAAGATACCAAAAAGAAACTTAATTTGTTTATGCAAGGACCTTCAAAAAAGTGTAAAAAATAAGATATGTTATTAATGAACAAAAAACTCTTGTTATTAAATTCTTGTTTTAATTTTTTTTATTAAATATGCTTCAAATTTTGTTTTGCTGCTCCAAATTTTTTTTTTTTTTTGTTGCTCCAATTAATCTAATTTCATCCTGTTCCAAATATCTGAATTCCTAACAAAATCACCACTCAGGCATATTTTATTAGAATATAAAGTTATTTTATTATGTTCTTTAAAAATTATGGTGTTCTTTCAGAAAATGAGGGAAAAAAAATATCATTTCTAGAGGGATATCTTTTAAAGTCTTCTGTGATTTAAGAATTTTTATTATTTATTTTTTTAAAAAGTTTATTAATTTAAAATTCTAATTGAAGCAAACCAGTCATTGGCGAATTTTTTTTATTCCGAAATGAGAACAGAAAAATCAGGAGTATTTCTTTCCTTTCAGATGAGCAAGAAAAGTTTCTTTAGAATATTGTTCTACAGAAGAAGAAAAAAAGTCATGAATTTGAAAATCTAAAATGTAGCAGATATCCTGTACATCTATTACAATTATTTTATAAAATTCCACTTTTTAGTGACACTTCTTTTCCGTGTTTCCATTCTAATTCTATTATTTCTTTTTGCTCACAAAATCTAATATTTAACATTAAAAATTAAAGAAACAGTCTTCTGATGAAAAATTGCATGGTATAGATAAAATATACTATGGGTTTTTATTGTAACATACCTAATGTGTCTGGAAAAGTCAAAGATTTTTTTTTTCTTTCTGAAATTAAGTGGGAACTCATTGTACTAATTTTTTTGTTGTCTGCACTGCAATATATTTTAAATTGAGTGTGCCTTTTAGTCTCTTTTTTTATTTCTTATTTTAACTTCATGGAGCCTAAGATTCAATTAATTTTAGTCTCCTTTAAAATAAATTCTTGTTTTGATATCCCAATTAACAAGGATTTGTTAAATATTATGAATATAGAGACCATATAAAGCTCAGATTTGTTAAAGTATTATGAATATAGGGACCATATAAATAGATAGTTTAGGTTACAAACTTTCTATTTATGATAAACTTATTAAGTATATTAGTTTAAGTTTTTGATTAACTTTCTTCTTATAACATTAAAAACTATTAATTTTTGTTCAATCTAGTGGAGGTACTTCTAAAGAACAGATCTGCTTAGAAATTTTAAAATTCTATTTACTGTAAATTGTTTTCTGAGGTAGGTGGGTATATGGTTAGGATTAACTAATTCTTGTAAGATAGGGATATTTCTTTTTTATTTCTGCTTTAGAAAATATCTAATGCTCTATATTTATAATTAAATAGCTAAAATAAATAATTGACTTTTTTTATTCTTGCCTTGAATTGTAATTTTAGTGAGGAATGCAAAATTTCTTTTAAATTCAATAAGGAGAAGCATGATAGGTGGAATAACAATATAAGACATTTTATTCAATTAAAACAATCATTAAAATATCATAATCATACAACTTTATGAACATATTTAAAGATATAGGTGAGTTTTACGCAAGTTTCTGTCTTCATATGGCCATTTTTCATAGAAAACAAAACAATATCCTTAAAGTAACTCAATTGCATAAAAAATACATGTCTGCTGTAAATAGTAAAAACACTTTAAATTACCATTATAATAGGTATTAGTTTTTACACTCTCGTTTATATTTCAAAAAAAATATTTCATTTTTCTTGCTTTTTGATAAAATCGTATCGAGTTCAGCAAAATGTACTGTAGCCGAAGTGAAACCTAGTTTTGATAGCCATGATTATTAATTTTTTAATTTAATAAAATGAAGAAAATTTTGGCATTTGTTTTTTCAAATAGGATTATGATATATTTATTTAAGAATTTGTATTTCTGAAACAATGTTTGCATTTGTTTCTGATTGAAATATATATTATTTTTAGAAATATACCTACTTTTACTCTAGGGTAAAGTGGGTATCTCAAAACATGTTCTTTAGAATGCATTACTGTAAGAGAAAACAATCAAATAAAATAGATACTTTATGTGTCATATTTAATCTATATGAATCCAATGTATATAAAATGCATCAAAATTTCCAGTAAAATGTTTTTAATAGTTCGATTTTAGAGCCTCCTTTTTAAAAAAAAAGCTTGATTTTATACCAACTTTACCCTGCCTGACATTATAATTTTGAATAAGTTTTTAGTAAGCTATATTAAAATGTCTTGAATGTATATACTCTATTAATTAAATGTTTTTGTTTATTTTTTATCTATTTCTGTTGCTTTCTAGTGGAATATCAAATGGAAATGATGCGTCATTTAAGGCATGTCAATGTCGACCATCTTCATGTCGGTTGGTATCAAAGTACCCATTTTGGGAGTTTCTACAATAAGCCCCTCTTGGAGTCACAATTCAACTATCAGAGCTCCATCGAGGAGTCAGTTGTCTTGATTTATGGTTTGTGTGCTACTAACATTAATTTATTATTAAAGTAATTCTTTATCTCTGGCTTGCTATTTTTATTATTGTGTAGTGTAATATATTTCACGAATCTGATTGTAACAATTGAAGTGTAGAAATCAGTAATGTGAAAAAAACTTTAGGATAGACTCAATTTATTCCAATTTATCGATAAAAACTGCCTGATTGTTGTTGGATGCAACAATACTAAAGTTAGCCTCATTCCTCAGATAAAGTAATCTGGAACTTTTCCTTATTTTATTTTTTTTTCCATCTAGAACTCTTTATTTTCTATTTTTTAAAGTGTATGTTATAATTTCCTAACATTAAGTAAGTATCTATAATTATTCAAAATTATGCATTCAAAGAACAAAAATGCAATAAAAACATTTTATAATGAAGTGCATGTATGGTCAAACAGGAAAGGAAATTGTTAATGAGCTTATTGTTATATAATATAGTTTTTGTATTCTATTGACTGTAAAAATATTTAAGCTCCTCTGTTTAACATATTTTAAGATTAGGTATTACACAGTATATTATGCAGTAATTGGCCGAAAATGTATCATATTTCTTTAAATTTTTCTTTTTTTTATAGCTATTGTGTCAGTAGGTTGCATAAATTATTTCAATCTGTTTGTAATCAGTGTTTTAGATTTCATAAAGTTTTTAGTTTAATGATCCTTTTTTTATATATATACAAAATTTATTAAATTCCAAACTACTACTAATTAATCTATAAACCTTTTAAAATATTGTTGCAAACAGTGAATCTTGCAAAAACACTTATACGGATCTTGTTTCTGTGCAGGCTGCTTTTATTCAAAAGAAGAAAATCAAAAATGTTAATTAGAACTGGTGTTGTTGTAACTGAGTTGGCATTAAGTGGGAAGAGGAGAATGAAACTTTATCCAAGAAAAGAATGATGCCATAAATGCTAAGTTCGGAACCAATTTAGTTTGAGCTTGTTCTAAAATGAGCCCTTGGTTTAAAAAAAGATTCTGCATTTGTGATGAATTGATTTCTGCTTGACAAAATGTTATAGAGGTTAAAGGCGTAGTTACGATAGCAACATTTTTATTCATGTACTGATCGTTGATGGTTTTTTTTATTAAACGAATGTGCATGTGTGTGTTTCCTTTTCTTGCTACTTAAAAATGAATAAGCCTAAAAAATACTTCTACTCAAGTTAAAGAATGTTATTTTTAAGAGTTTTCTGTTTTCTTGTATTAAATCTAAAAAGGGCACTTTGTTTGCTTTCTGCTCGAATTATAGTAGGGACATTGTTCTGCATTCAAGATGAAGTAAGCAAGAATATGTTTTTACCAAAATTAAAAATATTAACACTTTGTTCATTGCTGAAGGATATAACAGTGCTATTCGAGCTGAGTGTTTGTTCAAATCATTCAGAGATTCATAATCTGCCCCTACTGGCATTGTTTGAAAATGAATTATTATCAGCTTTCATTTAATTATTTGTTTAATCAAGTAAAGGTTTTAACATAATCTTAGATTTACACGGTGCGCCTTAACTAAAATTAAATAAAATGCTCTTACACCTAGAAAATTAGTAGAGATTCCGAATTTACAATGTTCTTAGATAATAAAAATCGAAAAATTAAAATAATCTGTGGAGAGATTTTTAAAAAAATCCACTTTGAACATTTTTGCTCACGAAGTACGATATTTCAAAAATGTTAGCTTCATTTTATACTTATAAATAGGAAAAAAATAACTTATTTGCATTAAATATTAATAATAACCGTTTATAATAAATTTTATAATTATTAGAAGTTTTTTAATTGTTAATTATAGTCGATGAACCACTATTTAAAAAACAAAAATAATAAAAACTTAAATCAACTTTAGCGACTCAAGAACTGTGAAATAAGCACAAGCACTGCGACTTTAAAAATGGCAGCTTCCATTCGTGTGTGTACACGAAGAAGAAAAGCAATTGAACCAGGATAAAAAACAAAACTTAATATCACAGCTCATTCTGTCGACGATTATTTTGATTTTAAGGAATTTCCTTTCGTTTGTATAAAAGGTGATGAAGTCTCGGATGCTCCTGCGCTTGGAGTTAACTGCAAAGATGTTCCTACTTTTGTTCAGTATGTGGAAAATAAATGAGATGTACTGGATGTTCACTTAAAAATGGGTATTGATGGAGATGCTGGATTTTTAAAAATATGTCTTTCTGTACAATCAAATCAGTTGAACTTCGAGTGCAACGGTACGCGTGCTAAGTATGATGAGGGGATAGCTGCAAGGAAATTTAAGGATTCTTGAGTTAAACGACTATTCATTCTAGCAGCCGTTTCGAGTGCACAAGAAAATTATAAGAATGTAGATCAACTCATTTCAACGTTGAATGTAAATCCTTTCCACTGCCCAATTGCAACCGATTTGAAGTTAGCGAATATCTTAGCAGGTATAATGTCGCACAGCACCTCATACCCATGCACTTATTGTTATGCCAAGAAAGATGAGATAAGCAGCTGTGAGAGAATCACCGAATTGAGATCCCCCGAAAATGTTTAATCGTATTATACAAGTTGGCTGACTGAAGGAAAAGGTTCAAAAAACAAAGCAAAAGATTATTTCAATAGCATTCATCCACCGCTAATTGCAACTGTTGGAGGCAAAACATTCCTAGAAATAATTCCACCGCCAGAATTACACCTTATGCTTGGTGTTGTTAACACTGTTTTCACGAATATGTTGAAAGAGTGTGAAAATGAATCGCTGACATGGACAAAAGCTTGTCACGTTCAGCGTGAAATCAGACGAGGATGTTATGGGTTTAAAGGAAACGCATGCAAAACACTTTTGGATAAGGAAGAACTTCTGCACCAGTTTAAAAATCTAGCAATACTGAAGTACGTTAAAGTATTTGACAACTTCAAAAAAGTGGTTTCTGCGTGCCTCGGAAATAATCTTGACCAGAATTACAAAGCATGTATAGAAGCTTTCAAAAAGAGCTACATGGACTTAGGCATCAGCGTTACACCAAAGGTTCATGCAGTTTTTTTTTTTCACATTAAACAGTTCTGTGACAAAAACGGTGAAGGATTAGCATTTTTTGGGGGAGCAGGCGATGGAGTCCGTACATTTTGATTTTTCAAAGTCTTCCTGGGAGATTAATAAGGTTGCTGCAAATCACCCGGATTATTCTAAACACCTTTTGAGCGCTGTTTGTAGATATAATGCTTTACATGTTTAAATTGATGTAATTATAATTAAATTATGTTACATTTTTATATTTTATCAGTAGTAAAATGCTTAAATAATAAAAGTTTATAAGAATTATAACTGAAAAATCATTATTATATAATTTTTTTCCTTTCTATTGATATAAAACAACGCCAGATTTTCCAAAATATCATACTTCGTGCGCAAAAATGTTCAAAGTGGATTTTATTAAAAATCTCTCCACAGATTATTTTCATTTTTTGATTTTTATTATCTGTTAGCATTGTAAATTCAGAATCTCTTCTAATTTTCTAGGTGTAAGAACATTTTATTTAACTTTGGTTAAGGCGCACCGTGTTTAGTCTTTAATATTATCAGTGGTATTATCAGTCTTTAATTTTATCATTTCCTAAAGGAACTTTTTTGATTTTGAAATGTTGGCAGGCATGAATTTATTTTTCTTTTTTCAACTTGAAACTTTTAGTTTTTTTTTTTTTTTTTCTTAATGTATAATTTTTTCCCCTTATAATTTTTTTTTCTGTTCTCATAAGAGATTAATTTAAAACATTTTTTAAAATTTATTCTCAACTATAAATAATTTAGTTAGTAACCTTAAATTAATAAAATGAATATGCACACAGCTTTCTATTTTTAAATATTTTACAATTGTATAATTAAATATAAAAACAGTGTCATAGCCTTTAAACACTTATAATTGTCTTGCAGATCCCATGAGAACCAGTAGGGGTTTCCTGTCTCTTCGTGCATATCGTTTGTCTAATACTGCTATGAAATTATATAAAGAAGGAGAGTTCACTCTAGATATGTAAGTATGCTGGTAAACATTCGGCGATTTAAAATTTGACTGCATTTCAATAAAATGTTATAAATTCATGCACTCTTGGAGAGCAAAACATTTTTATACACCATTTCTTAGTTTCATGCAATTGTTTATTTTAAAAGTTTAAAACTATAGTTAAAGCTTAATATTAAAAAATCAAAGAGAACTTGAAATTTGTTATAATTGGAAAATACATGGATGAGTTTCTTCCCCATTTTAATGAAGTTCTGCTTCTTTTCAATTTAATAAAAACAGAAGTTCGGCCATTTCAAAACAGAATCCCATCCTCTCTTTAAAAAATTATTCATTTTTTACGCTTTTTCATACTTAAGGAATACTTTCGTACTTGATTTAAATTTACTTTTGTTTGATTTAAAATCACACATCAAGATACTTATTCCCACAAGTTGGAAAAAAAAGTGCATCGCTCACACATTGCTATTTGTGTTTGCAAGCTTTTGCCTCAATAAATATCATTTAGAAAACATCATTTATGTTTGCAAAAGTTATGAACTTTTTTTTTGCTTCAATTTTATTAGGTGTATTCTTTTATATTATTGTATTTTTGTAATTCCCCTTTAGTTATTTATGAATTAACACACTTACAGCCAGAATTAAATCTGTTTTAGGTTAAAGAATCTCCATGTATCTTATTCAAAGATGTTTGAAGAAATCACAGTGATAATTCGTAATTCTCATTTGGTGAATTTGTTGATGTGTGAAATCGCTGATTGGATGCCTGAGGAAGAGAATAATCAATTTTTGGATATGGGGACTGCGTAAGATACATTTATTATAGTTGCTTCATTTCCACATTATTTAAATGTTTTCTTGGAAAATATTCTTGTAGCAGTTTTATACCTTGAATTTTTAAGTGAATTCTATTAAATTTAATTTACAATAAAATAAACCATTTTGAAATAATTTTACATATCATGCAACTTCAAGGGCAATCATGGGCATAAAATTCTTATGATTTTTTTTTTTTTTAATTAACTAGGATTTATATTCTAAAGAAGTCTTAATTATTTGTTGAACTTTTAATGTACAGATATAGTAAAGAGAAGTTTTTAAATAAGTGTTTAAATTAAATGTTTTCTTTTTGTACAAGGTAGTTTCATGTGCTTATAAGTTGATAGATTTTTTTTCAATTGCATCTTTATACTTGCTTTATCAGGCATAAAAAGTCTTGTCCAATACAAAAAAGGGGTGTCTCCAGGGGTAAAGAATGTCATGAAATTTGACAAAGTGCCGGCCTCTTGGCAGGCAGAACAGTCTCAAAGATGTTCTCCATTAATAGCAAATGCACTCAGGAGAGTCATAGTACAAATGTTCCTGTAGTAAGTCTTGTCCAGCCTGAAACGCAAAACTCTATTTACCCTAGGGAGGGCAAATGAAAATATCAAAAGGGAAACAAAATATCATGAGTTTATTTATAACTCTACGGGGGAGGTTTCTCGCGATAATTACTTTGCATTTTGATATCTTGAAAACATTCTTTTCAATATTTGAAACTCCTTTAAATTCTATGGGTTTAACTGGTTCTCGACTAACTTTTCTGTCAATTAAAAATTTTAGTGTACCAATCGAAATGAAATAGAATTTGTGATGAAAAGTTTCTTCCCATTATAGCATCCTCTTGAGTATATAAGTAAATTAAATTTTTTCTTTGTTCAAAACATCTTTTTTTTTTATGATTTTGTTTATTGGTAATTTCTGATTTTTTGTTCTTTTCCCACTCATTCGCCTTCTATTATATTTGAATGAAGGAGTTAATTAATTACTTAACCTACTAATATTTCCCGAAAGCTATCTACTAACAATGAAAACTGAACAGTTCTTTGTCATTATATATATATTTGTTTGTTTTTTAAACATTTAGTCTTAATCAGAAGATAGCGTTTTAAAGTTTAAGTAACTTTTCACTTCCTGTATTTCTTATACTTTTGTTGTAACCAGTAAGAGCTTTTTTTGTTGCTTTTCTTTATAATTTTCCTAATTCTTTCAGATCTGTTCTTGAAAAGAGCTTGCAAGCAATGATGGAATGTGTTGATACAGTCAGTCAAGAAACAAACAAATTGACCAACTACCAGAGACAAGTTATCAAGCAGCAACAGGCTAAGAATCAACACTTGCAGAAAAGAGTATGGTTTATTTTATTTTATCCTTTTAGAAAATCATTTAAACAGAAAATTTTACCGTCATATTTATAATTGCAAGTGCTGAATATATTTAGTGCTTTGATTCTTATATTATGCATGCGCAACCTGCGGCCCACGGTTGCAACCTGAACAATTATTTTTAAAAATCAGAAATTTAAAATTCCGCATGTAAGTTTTTGACGCACCCAATTTCAATGAATGTAGTTTGTTTTGAAAATCCCAATATTTTTAGTGTGACATTATGATACACGAATTTCGAATTTTAGTTAGCGCTTTTGACCATGGGTGCAAGTCTTCCGTCTTTCGAAAATGTCCGCAGACTGAAGTAAAACGGAAACAAGACTGACTCGAAGACGGAAATCGGAATTTTTTTTTTCTATCCTTAAAAATATTTTTTAGGTCTACGTTATTGGTCTACTTTCTTATGTCCTGTTGTTATTTTATCAAAAGACAGATGAATAAATATTTTTTGTACAGTATTTAAACTTGATGTATTATAGTAAAGCTTTCTTAGATAGTTTGCATATGTCGTGAGGGTATTGTGTATGTTAGGTATTTCAGTCAAAAAATTTTCAGTCTTGGCCTTTTTTCCAACTTGCACCCATGCTTTTGACACTCTGTGTGTGTCGATTTCATCGCAAATCCAGTGACTTTTCGATACTTGCTATTACCCATTTTCATGTGTTTCTGAAATTGCTATTTTTTTAAAAAATATATTTTAAAGTTTTACGACATATAAATAAGCTCATTTTCAAAGTGCTTATTTGCGAAAACTCTATCGCAAATCTGAATTACTTTTCTTTGGCAATTATTGCTATGTGTTTCTGTTTCAAAATTTCGATATTTTTAGCATGATATTATTATGAATTGCGAGTCGCGAAAAGCTCGTTGGAACAACTATGTTTCAACGTTGTTTATTTGTGCCAATTTTATCAAAAATAAAGTTATTCTTCAATTGTTATTTCTGCAATTTTTGCTACACATTTCTACAAAGTCCAGATATTTTTTACATGCTATTGTGACACTTTAATTTCAAATCCCGCATTTAAATTCATCACTTTTTAGCAAGCGTTATTATTGTAGATTTCATAGTAACTACTAAAAAATTTTGATATTTCTTTCGGTAGTTATTACTGCGCTTTTCCCCGTGATTTAAAAAAATCCTGCTATTTTTAATACTATAGTTTTACGGATTAAAATAATCACTTTTTACATGCTCTGTTTGTGCCGATTTCAGCATAATGTTACAAAAAAATTTTTTTACCTTTCTTGGCAGTTATTTCTGTATTTTTACTTGTGATTTTGAATATCTATAGATTTTAACGCAATATTACAACTTTGGAAATTCGATTCTGTTTTTAAAAATTTTGTAATTTAAAAAAGTTGTTACGTATTTTAGAAAAATCAACTAATTTCCAGAGCGAATAAAAAAAAATTTAAAAATCGGGATGTGTAAATTTATATTAAACATGGATCCCTTTTGCAGAAAAATATTTCAATACACGTGCATAATTCTATAGTCTCACAAGCATGTGCAAGTTTAGCAACGCATTCCCAACCAATTCTCTTTCGTAATCACATTATTTAAAAATCACATATCGCGATTCCCGCATTTTAAAAATCATATGTTTTGATTCTTCTTGCAATTTAAAAATTACACATCGTGATTCCCGCATTTTAAAAATCATATGTTTTGATTCTTCTTGCAATTTAAAAATTGCACATCGTGATTCGTATTCAGGCAATCTAGATATAGTATTTTGTATTGACCTTAAGGAGTTTTTAAAATCATGCATCGTTACTCCTCTTGCAAATCAGGAAACATGCACGCTTTTAAAAACCATCCGTTGTGAGTCTTCTCGTAATTTAAAATTCACGCGTCTCGATTTACGTTCTCGCATCACATTTTTTATTCAAGCAATTAAAAATCACACATCCCTGTTCGTATACACACAATTTAAAAATTAAGAACGGAAGGGATTGGGACTTATTCCCAAAACTGATTTAGTTATTTGTCCTAAGTTGCCCACACAACGAGAGCTTCTGTAGAAATACTGTTTTCCAGAATGAATTGGGGCTGCTCTGGATTGTTTAGCAGTCTTTAATCAAAACCATTAAATTTTCATTTAATGACCCAATAAAATTATCAAATCATCAAGCAGATAAAATTATCACAATATTTGAACATTTTGCAAATTGCAGGCTAACCATTATAAAAATTTTTAATCCATTTTCTACCTACATGGACCATTTTGTATCATTTATGATCATATTCTGGGAAGTGATTTGTTTTTTCTTTCTCAGCCCCTTCCTCTTATAATTTATTTGAAATGTTTTAAAGTTGGAGTATATTCTCTACTGAATTTTGAATCTTATTTTGCCCTACAAAGGTTTTGTTTTAATTTTAATCGTGCAAACTTTCTTCAATTTAAAATATTTAGATTTTATTATTTAAAATATTTAATTTCTTTTTAATTTAATTCTATGAATATTAAAAAATTTTAATGTTAACCTTTATTTTTAAATGGATTTAAGT
Organism: Parasteatoda tepidariorum; assembly: GCF_043381705.1. Lineage (NCBI taxonomy): Eukaryota > Metazoa > Arthropoda > Arachnida > Araneae > Theridiidae > Parasteatoda > Parasteatoda tepidariorum. Next base: position 4,345,467 of record NC_092213.1, read on the forward strand.
ATTATGTAATGTGATAAAAAGCATGAATTTTTCCATTGTTTTTTTTTTTATTATTACAATCAGTCTNTTATTTAAAGTATTTAATTTCTTTTTAATTTAATTCTATGAATATTAAAAAATTTTAATGTTAACCTTTATTTTTAAATGGACTTAAGTATTATGTAATGTGATAAAAAGCATGAATTTTCCCATTGTTTTTTTTTTTATTGCAATCAGTCTGAATTTTTTTCTTATAATTGATTCTGATTTTCCGATTCTGTTTTTTCCCTAACTAATCAGTTTTACAGTTTTTAATCTTAAACATTTAAAAGTATTTAATTTTATGCAAGTATATTACAAGGTTGACTGATAAAAAGAATTTAGTGGCTAGAACAATGATGTTTATTTAACTATTACTACTTATAATTGCTGTCAACGTGTCTGTCTAAATACTTGGTCATGCTTCCCTTCATTGATCAACCTGGTGTGTATGTGGCCCTTCACTCAAAAAGGCTGTTCACCCCTATCTTATATTAATATTTTGTTGTTGCGGATTAAATTTTTTTACTTAACTTGTTACTTTATTTCTTAAGACTAATAAGTTTCTTACTTTTTGATTTACCAAGATTGACAGGTATGCTTCCTCCTTTCTTTTTTTTTAAACAATAGAGATATAAAAAAAACTGGTACAAGCTTTACTGTAAGAGTTTAATTATATTAGAATACAGCAATAGAAATTGAACGATGAAGAGGCCGTTTCTAAATCTAATAATAACCTTAAGATTATTTTTAATTATGTTCTTAACAATAGAAGACGATGCACAATGCATAAAATTTATTTCGAAATATTCTTTTGTTACAGGAAGCAGAGAACAAGGCTCGAATTGCCAAAGGTGAACCTCCATTGCCTGATGATGACATCAACAAACTCTTCAAAGCTATTCCCCCTCCTTCTCGATTGGATGCATTGTTAGTTGCTGGACAAATTGACAGTTACTGTAAACAAATATCACAATTTTCAGCTCAGAATCTGGCTAAATTGTTTATGACTGAAGCATTGCAACAAAAGTAAATGACTGTTTTATGTACAGTTAGTATTAAACAATTTTAGTATTATAACTGCATTTGTGATTTTTTTTTAAACATTTTTATGGACACTTTTGTCACTTAGTAAACAATGAATATTTAATTTAGCTAAATGCATCATTTCTTAGCAGGGCCACAGAATAAGGAAAAATCAGATAAGCACCACCTGTTAGTAATATCTTGATCTTGATTTATCTTTCATTTATTTTCAAATCTTCTGCATGTATAATTGTTTTGTAATATATTTTATATATTAAAATAAGGCATTACTAAAAATAAAAAAATTTATGTGACTGCTTTGAAAAAATACAGAAATTGGATAAAGTGAGGGAATTTTTTTTCTGAGTATTTGTACCCCTCTGGTTCTTTCTAGTAAATTTCTCCATTGCCATGCAATACTGTAAATGAAGCAATTATCTTGTTTTATCTATTTGTCTTGCCTTTTTTTTATTGCAAATAAGCATCGAATTAAAAAATACAATCATTAAAAATATACAAAAATAAACTTTTATAGCATGCTATAAAATTTTTGATTGTTAATGTTTATTGAATTTATATTAATAAAATGAAAAATTAAAATAATAATAAGTTATTAAAATGCATTGTGTAACTTTGTTTTGAATGACTATTTAATGTATACATATAAAGCAATGTTAGGCCGACCACTGACTTCTTCCTGACAAAGAAAGTTATTTCAATATTTTTTTAGAAATCCTGCTGCAGACTTCCAAATGTCCTTTTTATTGACAAAATATCTTATCATTTCTCTTCTTGACAACTTACTATTTAAAAAAAATATTTACTGTTATTAATGACATCAAAAAAATTTGCGCTTATGAGCGGACTCCCATCTTCTGGTGCCCACGGCTGAGTAGTGAAGAACAGGGGTGATTGTGGTCCGGGGGTACCCCGGAATTCCGGGTTTTTCGTCTTATCGTTCCGGGTATAAAATCGGGAGATTTACCTTTCAGTTTCATCAAAAAATCACAAATTGAATAGAAAGTTCGCAAAATAGCGATAAACACTCTTTTGTAGCAACCCTCAGGCAATGATTCGTACTACGCTGGTCCGAGGCTAGGAGCAGTAGTGGAAGGGGGTGAAGAGTGTGAGAGAGGAGAGGAAGAATTCGTTTCTTCTCCTTTTGCTTGTGTTGGGAAAGGCATGACGCTGGAGGGTGGATTGGGGGAAAGGAGAATGCGTGACGTTGTTGCGGGGAGGGATTGGGAAAAGAAAATCTTTACTGCTTGGCGAATTTTTTGGAATTAAAAGCAGAGGCTGTAGGTGTAGGGTTGTAGATCTTAGTTGCGCGCTGCACTACTTGTCAGCACGTGTTAAAATTTTCACTGCCGAAAGATTTTCCTCGTGCACGTTTTGTGTTGAATATTCGGCATGCATTTTTAAAGTAATTTCGTTAATCACATTTTTTAAGTAAGCATGAAGTTCTTAACAGAAAGAGATGACATTAGCGATCTAGAAAAAGACTGCAAGAATAAGTTTCGTTTTGAATGGTTAATTAAAAAAGACATTTTGGAAGAAGAAATCAACGTGTGGTGCCGCAAGATTGATACACCAGGTACATGTTTCTGTATTGCGTGCAATACATCAATCAAATATCACAATGAAGGGTTTAAATCCTTGATGAATCATTCTGGAACAGTTGTGCATAAGAAATGTCGTCAATCTGTTAAAAATTCCCAGATTTTAAATTCCCTTTATCCTGGATCAGAAAATCTGACTCANCAATTGAAATGTAGTTGTGTCAAGGGGATTGTAAACATGTAACTATTTAGAAATACATTGAGAACAAAATCTTAATTTCTAACTATTATTTAATAAATTTTATTAATTAATTTTAACATGCAGTTCCAATTATGTCTTTAAAACTGTATGTATTTCACTTATTATGTTTAAATTGGTTGAGTTTTTGCATATAAAGTTTTCAGGGTTTTTTACTTCATGTCACAATCACCCCTGGAAGAAGGGCTCATATGCGGGGAAGGGGACACGGAGGTTCCCTTAAGGGTCAGGATTGAAAATTATGTGCCCTTTTTTTAGGAGTTATAAAGTAGTTAAACAAAAGCTATATTATTTTTAAGAGCCATGTTTTGAGGCTTTGCTTGATTATTTGTTTATGAAAACGAAATGTCATATTTATGCTTGCCGCTTTTAGGTAATTATTTTGTTATTTATATTTTCTATTAAGCAAGTATCTCTTTAAACTTGATCAAAAACATTTTTAAAAGTTAATTTAAAATAATTGATCAGAAAATAGTTCATTTTCAATAACAAGTTAAGTGTTTTGAATTTTATGATATTGATTTATACAAGTTGCATTTTAAAATATTTAAAAAAAAAAAATTACGATCATATTTAATGTAATAATAAATTTATAAAGTGATATATTTTTGGTTTAATGCCTGGGGTATGTAATTTCTAAATTTGTTTTGTGAATATCTGCAAAACTTCTCAATTTTTTTTCGAAAAATATCAAGGAAATTAGGTTTTTCTAGAGAGTGGCAGTACTGAATATATTTTTATATACTTCTTATAAAATAAATACTTAGATAATTAAAAAACTATCTGATTTTCTCTATTTCAAATTCACAAGGAATGTGAAGGAAGTCAACTATAAAATTTTAACAATAGTAAGTGGAGAATTCTATGTTTGTTTAGATTACCCAATAATCCAAAATTTAAATGTTTTTACTCTATTGGTTGAGAAACACTTTTTAAATTTAAGGAACACAATTTCAAAAATTTATGTTTTTATTATTTATAAAAAAATACATCACTGTTGCAAAAAAGGAGACAATAAATAAAGGTGAAATGTCTTGTTGAACAAAAATTATACTATAATACAACAATTTTCATATTCTCTAAAACAAATAGAATAAATATGTACAGATATTCAATAGAAAAACATGTAAAATAAGTAACAAATATTTCATATCCATAGAAATTCAATTAAATAGATTTAATAAAGAATTCTATGACTAGACTTAATTTATTTAAATAATAATTATTAAAATTACATTATTTTTTTTTATAAAAATTTAATTTTTAGTTCTATTACTTATTTTTTATTTGATATTAAGTAAAAATGTTTCTATTTTCAAATATTTTGATTAATACCTCTGGTTCTTTAATTAAAAATTATTTATTTATTTCCTTCTGTGTAATAATCTTATATAGTATATGTATAATGATGAGTGTGCTTGGTTAATAGCCTGACCTGCCTATCTCTAGGTCAATTCTTTATGTGTTGATTTTAAATTCGCCGCACTTATGAAATAAGAAGCATCTAAAAAAAATGGTACGAACTAACCTCGATACTGTTTTGAGGCTAGATAAGCAACACTAATGACAAACTTTATATATAATTTGGCATCTGAACTTTCTATATATTAAGTAGATATGCAATAAATAGACAATCAATATACAAAAAATTTTCTATTTACACAGAGTACAAGGTACGAATACCTTTTTCTTTTGACTAGAAATACTCATCCAAAGAATACATATCATGTATTTTTTTTCTATATATATATTAATATAACATCTTAATTACATACATGTGTGATTTTACACAATTAGTGAGAAAAAATAGGTTAGGTTTAGGTTTTTACATTCGAACCATACGCAAAAATTATAAAATTGCATTGCAAATTTTTGCCTTGAAGCATCAAAACGTGACAATATCTATTTAAAAATAACTATCTCATTATCATTCTATTTACATCGATGTTGTATATATACACATTTATTTCAAGATTCATTTTGACAAAATGCTCAAAACACATGTCATTATTTTAGACTTTATTCAGATATACATATCTGAATGTGTAATGGTTTAATTAAAATAGTATGAGTCACAGTGCTAAATTTTATAACTTTATGTAATATGTTATAAAATTTTGCAAATTTAGATGTTGTATATATACACATTTATTTCAAGATTCATTTTGACAAAATACTCAAAGCACATGTCATTATTTTAGATTTTTATCTGAGATATATGAATGTGTGATGGTTTCATTAAAATAGTATGACTCACGTTGCTAAATTTTATAACAATTTACTCAATGTTTCTCAACAAATTAATGAGTAAGAACAGACACCTAAATTGGTTTCACTTAAAATTATGGCATATCACGAATAATAGTTTTCATCAGTATAAAGAACACTATCCATGCCAATATAGACACCAGATTGAGTGAATTAATTTTAGCACTGACAAGGTACCTGTGATCTTTGAGTTTCATTGGTTTTAGTCAACATGATATCACTCGCAGACATAACCTATCTCATAGGTAGCCAAGCTCTCGTTTAGAGTCCCATCTGAGACATTTCAGTATTAACCTCAGCGGAGCATGTTATGGGATGAAGCTTGTCTTGAACTCTGCAGATTACACTCCGTTGCAAATTAAGAAAAAGACTATTGTGGTATAAGATTTTTAGTAATCATCCGCGACTGCATATAGTTCCGTTTCATTTTGTTATACAAATATGCTTTCAAAACAATGTAAAAGCTTTTAAATGTTAAACACGTCAGGTGGAAATTTGATTCGTGCTTACTTTTACAATATATATCATAGAATTATTTAAAAGGGTTACAGTTTCATAGTCTTATTGAAATCCCAGATTTGGCGACCTATTTCGATAAATAAGAGAGTACATTTCTTCTTGAGAAGGAAACAACTATATGATGTTGCAAGAGCATTGGATTTGATTTCACTACTAGAAATTACGCGTCTTGCCCTGTCCTTAATAAATCAAATGAAAGATAAAGAGTTTTTACTTTTGTTTTGCTGTAGAAGAAAATCGTCTGCAAGAAAGAATATTTTTTATTCTTTCGTCAGTTTCATTCAATGGAAAGGCGTATATTTGTTACGATTTTTAAATATCATTTTCATTAATTCTTATTACTTTCTAGTTATTATTCAAGTTTTGTTATCCTCATTTCACACGATTTGAAAAAAGCAATCAAAAATAAAATAGGCTGTGCAATGTCGTTTCAAGAGTTGGCGATATCGATATTCGTTTGCGTTAGCAACTTGGTATCCATCTGGCGTGCACTTAAATGCAAATAGGATCTCTCCTTAGGGTTAATAGTTTTTTCTAAACTTGCAACAGAATATAGCTTTCTTTAAATTGCTTGATCTATTGACACTTTCTCTATTGTATATTATAAAAGTTTTTTCCCCGATTATTCTCAGTCTTGTTAATCTATTATGTGAACTAGTTGATGAAGCCGTTGGTCTTTTAAAAAAAAATTTTTTTGTTGAATTACTGATTGCGATGTGCATAAGCTTTCCTTAAAATTAAAGAATACCAATTATTACCGATTCTTGTAGCTAAATATTTATAAGCTTTTTTTGTTTTTTAAATACAATGAGTTTTATAAATAAATACTCGTGTTTTTCATACATGAATAAAGTATTTTTTTAATTGTTTGGTTGGGAAAAAAATTTTATCGCAACTGTTCTCCTATTTGGAATAACCATAATTGATTAGATCAGGAATATTATTTTAAGCAGTTATTTTCTACTTTATAAAAATCTTTCATATTATTTTATTTTGAAATGATACAGTAAAAACTTGAATACGCACTTAATTTTAGTTTCTATACATTGACATAAAGTATGCATCACTTATATCTTTAACTAATATTTCTGACGTTAACAGTCATGTTAGACTAAATTTACTCAATTTTGCTAAAGAAAAAAAAGTGATATAGTAAATGTAAGAGTAGTTCCTATTGTACTTAGCTTAGTGAAAAGTACTTCTGATACATTCATTAATGAACTACACACACATAAAAACTGATGTATAGCAAGCTGTAAGTCAGTCATAATTTAAGAAAGAAACATTTTAAAACAAACATAAAAAAACTAAGTAATATATATGAAAGAAAACATCACATTGAGGTAGTTGAGATCATTTGGGAAGCTGATTGCCAAAACATTTTCTTAATCATTTTGACAAAATACTGATACAACATGTTTATAAGTAAATATTTGTCCTTAGAAGTTTCGAATAGGACTAAATTGTAACGTTCAGCCATAACTCTCATTTTTTTCCCTATAAACTATCAAGGATGCACTTAAAAATTCACATAAAAAACCTCACTAGTAATAATTTTCAGCAGTGTACGGAACACTATCCATGCCAACATATCTACAGGTTCTAGACCTCGTACAATAATTGTTACGCTTCCGAGGTACTGGTGGTTTCTCCGGTTTATCCATAGGGGGTAATTCTTGCACACCTTCGGTTAAGTATGATTTTATAGATTTTGGCAAACACAATTCACTAACGTCATTCACTTCATTGAGAAGGGTAAGGATGGCTGATCGGCACCTATCCTGGAGATTGCCAAATTCTCTTTTGGTGTCTCCCAAAGACATCTCAGTCTTTGCTGCGGTAGAACATATGATGGGGTAGAGTTCGTCCTGCACCAGGTGGAGATCGTTGAATGCCACCCCTAGACAACAGCCATCTTTGTAATAGGAGAGTGTTCCTGTTATCCCATCGAAAAGAATGCCAACCCTTGTGGATTCGTTCTCTCGAAATGGCTTGGTGTATTGACGCCATTTTCCGTCGTGCCATAGAAGGCCTTTGTGCGACAATCCCCACCCCTCTTCATCTTCTCCCAACAAGTTGATGAAGGCGTTGGTGTGCAGCTTTGCTTTCTTTGTTCCAATACCTGGAAGATTTAAAAAGCATCTTAAAAATTGCTTATGAACAGAAAATTTATTGTGAGACGTGGTAGCTCAGGGGATAGAGCAATCGTCTCCCAATGAGGTCACCCGGGTTCGAGTCAAGCGATTCCCCACTCGGCTCGCATCGCGACCATAGTGCTAACGTAAAATATCCTCAGTGGTAAACGAATCATGGGTTAGTCACCCTTGCTGCCAGGTTAACTTTGGGAGATTTTCGGTTTTCCTTTCCATGTAACGTGCAAATGCAAGTTAATTCTATCAAAACGTCCTCCACGAAGTCAAAATTTCTCTCAATACTTGATCTAGGAATTCCCTTGTTTTCTGGATTGGGTTCAAAAGTACAAGACTACGGAGTCGTAAACTCAAAATTGGATCGAGTGTTCAAAGACGGTTATAAAATTTAATTTGTTGTTTTAGAGTTTATATCCATGTTCGTTACCGTGAACTCATGTTTGTAATTCATTATTTGAACCTTCTTTGACCTAATGCTCGCATTTTTTGATAATCAGTTTATTTCTACAATATATAAATGACAATTTTTCGTCACGCGAATGGACATATGTTTGTGCGGCGTAACTGTAATATATAGTTTTTTTCTCCCGCTTTGCATACAAATGAATTTCTATTAAAGAGTTTGCTGTTTAAATAAGACTAATAGCTATTACCATGCAGAAAAAGAACAACGGTTTTAATTAGTGCAACTATTTGATTTACAAACAGTTTCGATTGAGGGAAAATGTTATTGCTTTAAGAATACCCTTTACACAGAAATGGTACATTTTGCAAAGCTATGGAGAACTACATGAGATTATTTAATAAGTAACAAATTAATATTGTAAAATAAATTTTCAGTTCATTTTATTCGGTAAAATGTGCTCGATTAAACCTAATGACAGGCTAAAATTTGTAAAAAAAATTTATTCGAACACATTTCAATGAATAAAAAGAAATCATTTCAAAATTATTTATTGGGTACTCAACAAATTTTTTCAAATATATTAAAATTAAAAGAATTTTAAAATATTTAAAAAATAAATTTTGTAAATAATTATTATTATTTATGAAAGAAACATAACAAGATATTTTTTAAGTAAGAAATAATTCTCTAGTAGAAAATCAATAACTTTACAAATGAATAAAAAAGTTTTAAAATCTATAGTTTGTGGTTATTTTTATTATGATTATTTTAACCACCCTTTTAACCAAAACAATTTTACAATAAAATGGAAGATCACATATAAATGGCAAATTTTTTTACTTATTTTATTCATTGAGTATTAATTTTTATGTTATAACCCGAATAATAGATAATATCGAATATGTACTGTGAACAAAACAGATTATTATACAATTTGCTAAAAATTTCCCCAGCTATGAAAATTCGCTGTCTCAGTTTATTGATACAATTTTCATAACTTATAATTATATTGATGTACTTAGTGTACTACAGAACAAAAAAATTAATTACAAAATGGATTCAGTCTTAGTATAAAAAGTCATATTTTATTTATTTATTTGCTGACTGAATTTTTTTTTAGCATCAATATCATTAATAATGTTTGTAGTTAATTCTCGAATTATTCTCTATATGCCGATCGCTTGCCAAATATCACTTTTGTGTCTTTTTAACCCAAATTAAGTTGTCTTGTGTTTTAGCACATAGCTTGCAACAAAACACAAAACCGATAAATTTGTCAGCATTTTTATAAGCATCAGACAAGGTTCGGTTCATATTGCCGATAAATCAAAAAAAAAAAAAACAATCACGATCATTTTGTCTACACGATTTTTTTCGCAGACAGCAACTTTTTTTAAAACAACTGCAGGCCACGCATTGATCGCAAATAAGCACGGAATAAAAAAAATTTTAGGAAAGAAAGTGCATAAAATTAATGCCAAAATTAAATAAAATTTTATGTAACATATATAGTTTAATTTCCAGTATTTTGGAATAAAAATGGTAAGATGTGTACATACCAAACATCATACTGGTTCCGAAAATCCTTTGACTGATATTAATTTCCCAATAGTACCGTCCTCCATTTAAAATTCTTGTGCCTCTTACTCCAGCTGTACCGTTGCTCCAATTAGGGTGAAATTGAGCGGTCTTGAAATTATCACCGTACAAAAGAACTTCATGTGATTTATCTTTCTTATTCCAAGTCCAATAGTCACTACAAAAATTACTTAAGACAGGAGGTTCTTCTGTAATTGACATGGCTGTAAAAAGAAATTATATAAGCATTATTCAAGCGTTAAGAATAAACAATAATGCTTTTTAACATTATGATATATGTTAATTTCTTATTCGAAATGTATTGTACTTTAATAGCTTCATTAATTTTTAAAATAAGGTGTTACACCTATAGTGATTTGCCATTTTAATTTGTATAAATTATTTTCTTTAACAAAACTATTTTTTTAAAATAGAGTAGAAAGTGAAAACACTACTTATTACTAAAAAATATCAGAAATAGTAGCTACGAAATTGTTCTCATATGCTTACCTGGTTCAAGCTAAATAATTTCCGAAGAGTTTAAATTCAAAAACAAACCATTAACAGTTATTATAAGTAATTCACCATCAATAGCAATTATAGTAAATATATATATATTTTTTAAATTCAAGCAATAGTTCTATGATAAGAATTACACAGAAGAAATACCAGTAATAAATTCTACTCTAGTAAAAAATGAAAACAATTATTTCTAACATCGTCTGAAATTTTCAATGTAAGAAATAAAGATAAAAAACGGTATTTTGTTAACAGAAAACAGGGTAAAAAAAATAGTAATGCAAGTTATATGAACACTTTATTACTTTATTAAATAATTTTTAAAATTCTGTTTTCAACAATCGTGATAATCGACAACACGTATGATACGCATGTCATGAATAAAGAAGAATGTCTACAAAAAGATATCAAAGTCAATGATTTTTGTCAAACGATTTTTTTCTCTACTTTTTTATGGAAACAAAATCGTCTGTACTGGATTTCTTAATGAAAAATAACTCCCACTCAGATTTTTGGAGGGCAGACAGACAATGATAATTTTAAGATTTAGTTGCACTTAAATCTCATATCGTTATTATTAGCTATTACTGCAACTTTAAATTTCCCAAAATGGCGGAAATTTCCCTCACAAAAAAAAAAGTCATCTGCTTTTTGTTCTATAATTTGAGAAAGAGAGAAGTTTGAAGAAAGACGACAGTATCAATAACAACATCTTAAATATTTACGACTTCAATAACTCAAAAAGATGGAAAATTAATCGGTTCGTGAGGTTTTTCGTCATTATTTTTAGCATTATCGTGTCAGGACTACTTATTAAGCAGAATGCATGCTTGAGTTTTAAAAAAATTATCTACAGTACTTTAAATGACTGTTAATAAAACAATTATTCTTAGTGATTAATATGAACATTGATTATCATTATTAATTTGTTTTATTAAAATAAAATTAGTTATGTTGAGCATTAAATTCAGCGGGAATGTAAGTAATTTAATAATAATTATTATAATGATGTCTCTATTGTCAATGATTTTGCAGCGATACTATGATTTTTCCCTTTAAATGTTTTAAAATTTTTAATTTTCTGTCAATATAATTTTTATCTTGAACCGTATATTAATCTCTTTGGTATGACGTAATCTCTGTCGAATTTTTATCATCTCTATTTTACATCGAAATTCGTTTAGGGTGTGATAATAATGAGCTCTTTGTAAAGTGCTTTCGTACTTTTAAATAATATTAACAACAAAAATAATTTGAATAACTTCATAAGAATAATTACACCTAAGGAGTTGTAAAATAGGTAAATATGAGGTTGAAAATAAAGCAACTGTTGTAGTTCAAATATTATTATTAAAAGTAGAACAAACTGCAATTTAAAAATAAAAAAACGAGTGCACTTAAAAATTGAAAGAAATTTTGACTTACTTTTTTCTGGTTCTTTTATCATATTCTGCAACAAGATTTAATGAGAAATTTTCTAACACTTGAAAATCCATATGATGTTTGTTTTTTAAACATTATTAGATTATTTTAATTGACATTAACAGAACGTATTTATTCTCAATAAATATAAACAAGAGGATTTTATAACAAATAAAATTTCACTTAACAAGTTGGCAACATAACAAGAAGCGCACGCGACTGATTCTAACGGCTCTACATGATTGAATGAGTACTATTAAATCTGATCCTGTATGCTACATTTCAAAAAAAAAAAAAATCTGTATAAAAGTTAAAAAAAATAAAACATCTGCTGGAAAAACGGGAAGGGTACCCTTTGTTGGCTTACAAGAGAATATAGTTAACGGGAGAGGGGGCTTTTTGCAAAATAAATGTATAGTTTTGAGGCGCGTGCCACTTCCCCCTACCCTTTTCAAGTGCCATACCGGCTGCTCGCTCATTGGCCAGCTGGCGCGTGGACGATTGTGACAGACGGCGCGTGCGATTTCCGTGACGTCACACCACCACCTGATTGCTTTTTGGGGATGCCCTTATATCATAGAGATATCCTGGCGACCCGCACTTTTTGCAAGTTAACGCCAACAGATGCTTTTATTTGATGTTGGAAATAGTACCTTTTTGGATGCTTTATCGCCCCATATATCTTCTTCAGATAACACCTTGACGTTTATTATTTTAGAATGTGACATTTGTTGTTAATAGGAGCACTATTTAACTCCTGAATTTCTGTTACGATATTACATTTTTGACTTAAATTAAATGGTATCGTGAATTCAACCATTTTTTAAAACTCACGAAATTGTGATCAAAACGTTTGGCATTTCGAATGGGTCTCTTATTAGTAAATGTAATTTACAGTAAAATAATCTAATTAATTACTTAATAAAACGATTTCTTTAATATTTTTCTTTACTATGACGACTGTTTGCTTATGTTTTTTAAACGAAATAATTATGTAGTTATTTTTTCCACGCAATTTTTATAATTAGTTTAATTTATTTTAATTAATTATTTAATAAAGCGTGTTCTTTAATATTTTTCTTCACTATGACAACTGTTTGCTAATGTTTTTTAAACGAAATAATTGTTTAGTTATTTTTGTAGCGCAATTTTTATAATTAGTATGATTTACACGTAGTTGTTTGTTGTTAAAATTATTTCCTTTTAAAAATCGCATTACGGTTCTCGGTGCTTCGGTAAAATATACCAAGAATGATTTTTAAGAGAGCGAGTGAATAAAGGATAGCGAGAACACGTGGTAGGAAAAATAAGTTAGTGAATCAGCTTATCAGTTTATAGTTTATAAATGAATAAATATATTTATAAAATATAAAATTTTTATTTATTTATTTATTGTTATTATTATTATTATTTTTTTTTATTTTTTTGCTGCGATTGACGAGATGCAAGAGTATAAAATCAAACGCGATATATATATATTGTATATATATTAAAAAACCGGGAAACAACAAAAATGAAAAGATAATATTTCTTCAAAAGCTCACACGATTATATACAAAAGGAATGCTTTCTAATATTGTATCAGTAGAGCCATATCATAATATATCAATACAATAGTGTGAGGAGCACTCAAAATAATTGAAACAAAATCCAACACATTAAGTGAAAAATATACTACACAAAAAACAGGAAATAAAATGTAAAGAAAACATGAAATGAAATCTATAAAGCGAGAAGCGAATTCAGATGAATTTACATGTACTGGATTCTTTCAAGAAAGATTTAGAATATTTTCGTAATAAGATTGCCACATTACAAAATATGGAAAGAGAAGCGCAAATGGAGTTAAAAGCGTAAATAGAAATATTTTGTTTTATGTTGCGTTCCTATTCCAGTAAGGAAGGGCCCGAAAATGGATGTGTANTCAATATAGCCAAAGCATAATATACCAATACAATAGTGTGAGGAGCACTCAAAAAATATATATATATATATTACACAAAAAACAGAAAATAAAATGTAAAGAAAACATGAAATGAAATCTATAAAGGGAATAGCGAATTCAGATGAATTTACATGTACTGGATTCTTTCAAGAAAGATTTAGAATATTTTAGTAATAAGATTGCCATATTACAAAATATGGAAAGAGAAGCGCAAATGGAGTTAAAAGCGTAAATAGAAATATTTTGTTTTATGTTGCGTTCCTTCTGCAGTAAGGAAGGGCGTTGGATTTGTTAGTTACAAAGGAATGGCCCGAAAATGGATGTGTACAAAATAATAATATTATATTGGAAAATTTAAAGAAGTTTATAGTTAAAATAAGGTTGATATTTAATTATACAATTTTAGAAAATTAGCATTTCTTTAAAAAAAAAAAAAAGAGAGAGAGAAACTTGATTCTGTTTTGCATAGATTTTAAGCCACGGATTTAACCGAATTAGATTTACACGCGGTAAAAATATAAATTAGCAAAGAAGTTTTTAGTAAATTTATTAATAACAACATTACAATTAGCTCAATGATTTCATATAGAATTTAGTTACTTTAATTTAGTATCCATTGTTTTTTATCAAATTTTCAAGGAGAAAATCAATTTTGAGAGAGAAGAATCAATTTTGAAATTTTATCAAATTTTGAAAGATAAAATTTTTTTATCAAATTTTGTCAATAATCAACACAAAATCTATTAAAATTCGTAATGAAATATGTTCGTTTTTTTTATAAATAATAAAAATTAAAAAAAAACATTGCGTTCAATTGGTCTTTAAAGTGAGTTTAAATTTACTTGATTAAACATAAAAACTGTTATTAAAACTTAAAATTAATAGCAAAAATCTTCATTTCCTTGTTTTTATTTTTTATTAGTTGTTGAAATATATTTGAAAAACATTAAAAAATGGGGGCAATAATACGAATGAAAGTTTTGCAAAGGGTCTGGAAAACTTTTTCTAATGACCGTGAAAACTATACTACAACTGTTTTGTAGCTTGTCGCACTTAATTACTTTCAGAACAAATCAAACAAACATTTAGAACAAAACCACGATACTTAATCTCAAACTAAAATCGAAAAGGAGTAAAAAACTAACTTTCCATTTCGTTCATCGCCAAGTTACAATGTAAACAAGAGCCATAAATCCCCCGAATCACTATCATTGGCGGTGAAATGTGGGAGCATCTGCCCAAATCTAATTTGCAACCCCCATGTTCTTGCATCCCGATCCACACGCGCCGGTAGGGGAGGGGGAGAGACAATCTCCATCCTTCCCGCATCCCGTGTTTCCGTTCTCGATGCACTCATTTTATTTATTTTATATTTTATTTTATTGTTATTTTTTTAGCGAGGAAGCCCCAGTTCAAGAAATCACGGGTCGCCTCATTGAAATGGCTTCTTCAGTTACTACGTTTGCTATGATACGGTACAGAAAAACCTTTTTTTAATGCTTCTTTTTAACCTTTAAAAAACGGACATCCTCTTGAGTTACTCTCTTTTATTCTTAAGCTTTATATAT
>NC_092213.1:4362874-4397624 GCF_043381705.1 Parasteatoda tepidariorum
ACGTACATACGTACAGGTATATATACATGATGCCTAAGCATGCATATATATATATATATATATAGAGAGAGAGAGAGAGAGAGAAAGAAAAGAAGAAAAATTATTCAAATAAAATATATTTATAAAATATTTTTTTTTTAAAAAAATAATTCAAAAAGCCGGAAAACAAAACAATGAAAAAATATAATGGCTTCAGCAGATCACACGATTAAATCATCAAAAAGGAGTGCTTTCTAATATTGTATCAATATAGTCAAAGCAAAATTAATCAATACAATAGTGAGAGGAGCACTCAAAAAATTTTAACGAAAATCGAACACATTAAGTAAAAAATATTATACGAAATAAAACACACCAACAGAAAATACAGAACGAAGCATAAAACGAAATCTATAAAGTGAGTAGCCAATTCAAATGAACTTACACATACGGAATTTTTCAAGAATGATTTAAAATATTTTCGCAATAAGATTGCCAGATTAAAAAATATGAATACAGAAGGACAAATAGAGTTAGAAGAGTAAATAACTGATTCTTTTATGGCGCGTTCTTACTGCATTACTAAAGCACGTTGGATTTGTTAGTTACCTTCAATTTGCCAGAAAATGGATGTGAGCAAGATAATAATATTATACAGGCTAATTTAAATTTCATAGTTAATAAGGTTGATATTTAATAATACAATTTTAATGATTTTAGAAAATTAACACTTATCAATGTATTAAAGTTTCGTCAATATTTTCGACAGTGTCACTGCTCTATCAACCACGTAGATGCTTCTCTATTCTATAAAATAAATTCGATATCCTGTATGGGGGTTGAAGGTAAATTAGAATGCGAGGGACATGATTTGGACAAGGTTGCGGAGACGATTTGATGGCTGCACATGTCGGCATTGATCGATTTGGGAATGTTTAGTGAGTCACGCTATGACGCACTCCAGTTATTCTTTCATTCACGAACGGAAACTGAATCCGTTAGTTAATCATTAGCACAGCCTGTGTTAAAAATTAAACGTAAAACGTTATTAAAGAAGTCAGTTTTTTTTTTTATTCAAATGAAATATTAAAAACTATTTTTATGTCTTTTTCTTTCCTTAAAGAACAAAAAAATAGTTCGACCGAAACAGCTTAAAATTGGAACATTTAATTAAAATTATAGGATTGCATAATAAGTATTATAGTTAGTTTGTATTTTCTCTAGATGTGCATAATTAGTATGATTTTCTACTATTGAAACGTCACTAAAGAAATCACTGCAATTACTATTCAGATGAAATAGTTAAAAAATCCTTTTACGACGCATTTCTTTTTTTCTTTTCTTCTTTTTTTTATAATTTCGCTCGAATCAGCTTAGACTTTGAACATTTAATTAAAATTATATGATTGCACAATATATATTATAATTTGTTAGTATTTTCTCTAGATGTGCAATAATTACTATGATTTTCTCCCGTT
Organism: Parasteatoda tepidariorum; assembly: GCF_043381705.1. NCBI lineage: Eukaryota > Metazoa > Arthropoda > Arachnida > Araneae > Theridiidae > Parasteatoda > Parasteatoda tepidariorum. The sequence goes on from NC_092213.1 coordinate 4,364,332, forward strand.
TACTAACTATGATGCATAGTATCGATGCATAGATCTTTTAACTAATTATTATCTATGCATCGATTAAGAGTAACCATTGATTTATTAATTTATTCATTCACATATCGATTAAAGCGTTGAAGTAATTTAAAAATAAAAAAAAAGAATAAGAATTAAATTGTAGAGTGCAAGTGACGCGATAGGTTCGATTGCGGCTATCACACGTTCTGTCTGCTAAGATCTTGAATCCTGTAAGTCGGCAATTTTCATTTTTCTTTTCCTTTATCTTTTTTTTTTTCTTTCGAAATGATGAAAATGGTGTCTTAATACTTTAAACTGATATGAAAGTTTTAATTAATATTATTCATAAATTTTGTCAAAATAATCAAATTTGCTGAAAAAGTACTTTTTTTCTAGAAACGTATTCTAATGACATAAAATTATATTTAAAACAGATTAAAATTGAATTTAAAAAAAATCAAAGTTAGACAAAAACTATAAATGGTGATGGAACACTATTAATCGCCATAAAATGTTTAATCGATTAATAGTACTAAATGTTAATCAAATGATAGTATTAAATGTTAATCAATTGATAGTTTTAAATGTTAATCGATTAATAGTTAAATAATTTAATCGATTAATACCCAGCTGAGTTAATGTGTTGATGTGTCAAGCAAAGTAGGAAAATAAACTAGAAATTTAAATGGAATTTCTTAAATTTCATTTGACAAACATTGACGAAGCATATATTGATATAATGTTCTTAGTTTATTGAATTAGTTTATGAAATTGATATAATGCTTTTAGTTTAGTGTATAATTATCAGATAAGTTGTTTTCATTTTATTAGTTTTCTAAGAGTAGGAATAAAAACTATTAATCTATTGAACTATTATGTGAAAATATTTCCAGTGGTAGACGCATTAGAAGTCAGTTTTCTGGCCTTTGAGAGAAAATGTTAATTTCTATTGAGAAACGCAATTTTTCAGATGAAAATATGTAGCTTAGAAGATAGTAAAATCATAAATGCGATTTAATTAGGGGTTTTTAATAAAAAACTCAATTAGTGTAACTTAATTAACTTTTTTTGGTTATTTTTAATTATTACATGAAAACTAATACATTTTACTTTTTATAATTTTTTTAAAAATATTGTAAGATATTTTTACAGTAGATTTCCTTTAGGAATTATATTTATTGTTTGAGTTTCATCGTCTGACTGCTATAAAATGTATAATTTTTATGAAACTATAATTCAGTAAAGTTACTTTGGAGTATTTTAGTTACCATTTTCTAATTCTAAAACACCAGCATCAATTATAACTACATTGCAAAATATTTATTATTGATTTGCGAAAAGTTTGTGAATTTTTTAAATATACTTGTTTAGAATAACTGTGTTATACAGTAAGTATGCAGTTGACCTTATATATATACACACTATATATACAGTACCCCTATATATACAGTAAGTATATATAGGGTGTAAAATTGGTTTGAAATGGTCAAATAGTTCGAGAAATGCACATCTTACGAAAAGTGAAAGTAGTCATATTCAATTTTTTTAAATACTATAAAATGGTTCCAAACTTGATCTTTCAACCGGGGTAGGCTTCACGGGGGTGGTGGCTAAATATGAACCCTATTTTTTTTGTAACCGTCGTTGAACAGCCGACCCAATTTTATGGGTTTACGACTACTAATGTTCAACTCCGTAGCCTTGTAATTTTGAACCCAATCCAGAAGAAAAGAGAACTCCTGGATCGAGTATTGGGAGAAATTAGCCTTCGTGGAGGACTTTTTGATGGAGCTAACCCGCATGTTACATGGAGAGGACGACCACGAGAACCTCCTATGGTCAGCCTGCCGGCGAGGGGATTCTAACCCATGATCCGTCTACCACTGAGGATATTTCACGTCAGCACTGTGGTCGGTGCAATCCGGATGCGGAATTCGTATCGACTGGGATTCGAACCCGGTTCGAATGCATTGGAAGTCGAACGTTCTATCCCGTGATCTATCACGGCTCAATCCTATTAAAAAGTAGAAATTTATATTTAAGATTTTAAAGATGTCCGGTCAAGCCCACAGTGTCTGTGTGGGGGGGAGGGGGTTAAGAGATCGAGTTTGATAGCACTGGATCGCTTTTAGAAAATATTGAATGTCCGATTATTTTCACTTTTTGGCACCGATGTATATTTCTTGAAATATTTGTTTGAATTTTTCTTTCCATTCATATTCAAAAATTTGACAATGATTGATTTTGCAAATTAAAGAAATTTCTATGATGGATAACTGTTTCTTTTAGATCTAAGTAACTGCAAATTTGATAAATTATTGTTTGGAAGTGAGTTGTGTTTCAAAGATTTTGTCTTTAACGCAGAAAAAGACGAGACATTAGTGTTTCATGCTGTAATTCATTACCGGAAATTATTAAAATGCTAAATACAATATTTTTCACTTATTTTGACCTGAATTAGTACCAAAAAAATGAAAAAAAGTATGAAAAATATATTTAATGAAACTTCTGCATTAAAGGAAAAGGATTAAAATATAGTTGAGAACTATTAATATCGTAAACTTCATTTGAATACACGTGGGAATTATAAAAATTATACAGCTATCTTATAACTAAAATATAGTTTATCATATTATCAATATCATACATAAATAGATAAAATACTAAAAATTATGAGGAGAATCATCTTATAATTAGGTCTAATTAAAAAAAATACGTGAAAACTATTTATATGATATATTTTAGTTGAATATACGTGGGAATTATAAATACACAGTTATTTGTATTATCATACAGTTACTTGTATTATCAATATCACATAGAAACTATCAATATCATACATAAATAGACAAAATATTAAAAAGTAGGAGAGAAAATTATTATATAATTAGGCCTAATTTAAAAAATAAGTGAGATCTTTTAATGTGACATACTTTAGTTGAATATACGTGGGAATTATAAATATAATACAGTTATCTTATATATCATATAATTACTTGTATTATCAATATCACATAGAAATTATCAATATCATACATAGATAGATAGATTAAATTTTAAAAAATATGAGCGAGAATCATCATATAATTAAGTATAAATTAAAAAAATATGCGAGAACTATTAATATGATATACTTTAGTTGAATATATGTGAGAATTATAAATATTATACAGTTATCTTATAACTATCATATGATTACTTGTTTTATCAATAATCACAATATCATACATAATTATACAAAATTTTAAAGAATAAACAATTCAAAGAAACCAATCACTTGAATGTCATTTTTGCTCTCTTCTCAGATCATGCCGATTAGTTCGGAGTTTTATATTATTAGTAAAAACCCATGATGAAATTATTACTAAAAATTAGAATGAAATAATTTTACCGAATTATGATAAATTATTTTTATAAGCATTTAATTATTATAGCATTTTTATTCAAGCAACCAAACAGAGCCCTTGAATTACCAATGGCGTCTCTTTAACAGTTTCTTCCCTGCCATACAGCATGCAGTAACTCATTTTCCTATAACTCTACAAATCATCTTTACTCTTGTAATTCGAAAAAATTTTAATAACTTACCTGGAACTCTTATAGTAAGGGATTTAAACTCCTATGAAATTTTCTGTTGTATTCGAAATTCGATTTAAGCATGGAATCTTCTCTCTGTTTCTGTCATTCAGCATTGGCTGCTGGTGGAGTTGGCTGAAATCGGGCGGTAACGGCTATGCCGCCAAGGAATTATTGGATGCGGACCCCCCTCTGTTGCTATAGCAACGATTGTGGACGTTAAATAAAACTGTAATATCCAAAACTATGAACCCTTCGTAATCTATGGAAAATACTCTGAAGTTATGAAAGTAAAAAAAGTGGGAGGAAATATAATGTGTCACGCACACAGTTCTAAATCTATTCAACTTAAACCATTTTTTTCCCTCTTTTTTTATTCGTTCGTAAATTGTAAACATATAAAATCGTTTGCTATGTCTGCTGCGTTTTTTGATTAAAAAAATGTTAAAACGATAATTTTTAATGAAATGAAGTTGCAATAATTTTTTATAAATGAATTTTAATTTTCATAAAATTTTTATTCGAATTTTTTATTTATTGGAGTCCTTATTATCTTTTTGGTAATCGATTCAAATTTTCCAGAATTAAATATTGATTGGGATGATTTTCCATGGTTTTTCATAAGTACTTGCTAATTGTTTACATTTTTACTTTTTAATACAAATTTTAATTCTATTGGGGTTTTTTTAATATTTTCCGTCACCCTTTCTTCATTCCATTCAAATTTTTTTCGCAATAAAACGAACTCTATTTTCTGTTGGGACGAATTCCCATGATTTTTAATAAATAAATTTTAAACCTTTTTTTTAAAACCAAATTTCCAATCTATTGTGTTATTTTTTATTCTATTTTTCGATTTTCCCTTTTGATTTCATTCAATTTTGTTTATAATTGATCAAATTAAATTTTGCAGTTGAAATAATTTCCCGTGAGTTTTCATAAATAAATTTTGATTAATAAACCTTTATGTTTTGTTTTAATTTCTATTCTATTGATTTTATATCCCCTTTTCCTTTTTTTTGTATTTCATTCATACTATGCATTATTTTACCAATTCTGCTTTCAATTGACCTATCATTTTACAAACAATTTTCGTAAGTAGGTTTCTTTTTTCACAATTCACGATTTTTTATAAATAAATTTTAACTGTTTAATTTTTTAAATTTCCATTGTATTGTTTGTCAATTTCATTCTCATTGTTCTCTTTTTTAAATTTCATTTAACAAATAATTATAAAAAAATTATATTTTCCGTGAAAATATCTCTTGTTTTATCGCGTTTAGTAAGTTTTAAATCGTGTACAATTTTTTTTTTTTAAATTCTTACTTAATTAACGATTATGAAAAATGGCTAATTTCGATTTTAAAGATCAAAGTTGTATAAGTATCGATATTTTTTGATTAATGAAAGTTAGTGGCATCTTTCAATTAAATACGAAAGTTGTTTACTTATGTAAAAATAAAGAAAATGAAAGTAACCAGATGGAATTGAGAGACACTTTATTTTAAGAATATGAGAATTTGAGTGCATTATTCAAAAGAAATTCATATGAATTTTTTGAATATAATATTTATAATATTAATAGAATATCTTGAAGTTTGCACAGAAGTTTTTGTGAGCATTTAAATATTTATGAAAAAATTATATTAAGCAAACATACTTAAAAGTTATGCTATTAAATTTTGCTTGGTAAATAGAGGCCTAACTGATTTTTTAAAGAGAAGTTTTAAAGTGTTATTTTTGTATAAAATGCAAGTTTATGATTTTAGAATGATTTTAGTTTACGTAGTCAGACGGCAATATGGGTAGTAAATCATACGAAAAGAAAATGAAAAGATCGAATATGTTTTTTAGTTAGTGGGTCGTTCACAAATGATGTTACGCTGGAGGGGAAGGAGGGACACCTGAAATTGGGACAGTTCAAGACTGGGAAGAGGGAGGGGGTAAAGTTTGACACTGAAAAAGTTGTAGTCAAATATTTTTTATATTTTAACTTTATTTGTATTATTTTCATCCAGACAAATATGTACATGTAATCAGAATTATTCACAAATGATATGCATAGTTTAAAAATGAAATTTGTAATACTGTCTGTAACCAAAGTAATATAATGGGACAAGTGATAAAGGGATTAGTGAAGTGTGAAAATATATAATAAAAGGGAGGAGTCAAAAATATTGAAAAAGGGTGACATCATTTATGCTCGACCCCTGAAGCATGAGTTGGCGGGGATTATTAGGCAAGAGCAGACGATCTATGGATCAGACTGCGAGACTCATAACTGTTAAATCCACCCTCCATCAAATAAAAAGCGTGATTCGAATTTATTAGTGTAGCATATTCTCGATATAAATCGCGTGACAAAGGGTGGAATATTTTTTTTTTGTGTGGAATTTTTTATATTATTCCTGGAATTTCCAAAATATTACTTCCACAGAAATAATTATTTCATTATTTTTCAGAGAGAACAATACTGTTTAGAGGTGTAGGTTAAGGATTTTTAAATGACTGCTGAAATACGATAATTATTGAATACGATACTAAACGGTATTTAAGTTAACGATAACCATCCAATACGGTATATCGAATACAATACTGTCGTGAGTGTTGATAATTTTCATTTAGATATCGAAAATGTCAATATCAGCGTATGAAGCCATTGTAAATTAATGAAGTTGATAAAAATATGTTGTGAACGATGTCGTTTCGGAATATTAAAGTTCTAATATCGCCTAAAAGTACTGTTAAGTGTTAATTGTGATTGAAATAAGAGTTAAGACAGGTAAAAAGCTTACATAAATTATTCAACAACATTAGAATGCCATTTGCTCCGAATTCAAAAGCTAATGTTAGCAGATTTCTTATAGAAAGTGCGAATGTTAGAATCTACTTGAGTTGAAACGTTAAGGAACAAAGGGACTGACCACGAATGACGTTACGCTTTTATTCTAATATTTTTGTCCTACACTTTGGTCCCAAAGCGTCACACTTCGCCACCCCCTACCCTGCCCCCCTCGTCACATCATATCAAACTGTATTACATACAATACAATACAGGTTAGAACCAAAGCACTGCGCAACAGATCATATTTCAAATTTTAATTTTAAACTTTATGTGTATCAATTTCATACGTCACATCAATCAAGATAAAAATTTTACAATTATATACTTCATCTACAGAGGTGGACAAAATATTGGAAGCACTTTTATGCAAAATAATTTTAATATTTCTCCGGAAATGCTTAAAGAATTTTGGGTACTAATGTTCACCTCCGTGGCCTGAATTTTGAACCCAATCCAGGAGACGAGGGAACTCCTGGATCTAATACCGGGAGAAATTTGCGTTTAGTGGAGGATTTTTTGATGGAACTAACCCGCATTTGCGTTGCATGGAAAGGAAAATCTCCCACAGTTAGCCTGATGGCACTGAGGATAGTATACCACTGAGGATAGTTTGCGTCTGCACTGTTCTCGTTGCGAGCTGGGAGCAGAATTCGAATCGAACAGTCATCGCTGGGATTCGAACCCGGTTCATCTCATTAGAAAGCGAATGCTCTATCCCCTGAGCCACCGCGGTTCAAACTGTAGAATTATTTTTTTGTTATGTATGAAATTTAGAGTACTAGTGTGACAAAGAGTTTTAATTTTGCCCCCTCTTAAAAATTAAGCACGTTAGACACCCAAGTCAGAAAAAAGTTATTCAACACCATTAGATTGAAAGTTGTAAAAAATTTTAAAAACTAATTTTAACATATTTCTTAAAATTAGTTCGTCATTCAAAGACTGCTTTTATTTTACTCTTAGAAGAAAAAACAACAACTAAAAAAATGACCCTGCTAATTAAAATCGTTTTCTCGGACAGTGCTATCTCAAATTGCTATTGTGCTATCTCAAAGTGCTATTGTTTGAAATTAGATAGATAAACATTGGCGTAAATAGCATCCCAGTAATCCCTACGATGCGGAGGGTGCACGATGTTTGACGGCGCGCTCGCCAGAAAGAAAAAAACACTATGAGTTGAAATAAAAATATTTTTTATTTATAAAATATTTTTAGTACCACCCTTTATAAGTAATAATTTATCTTAATTAAACTGTGAATATAATTATTATAAGATAGCGATGATTATTTCAATATTATAACATATATACCGGCTTTCAATTTAGTACCTTAATTCTACCTTTTCATCGCAATTAGTATTTTCATTTTCTTCAATTGAAATGAAATTAATAATTATAATTATCCGAATATTTCTTCACCACAGCTTCTTTGTTTCCTATTATAATTTTAAGTTTTTTAAGGTAAGTCTAAGATCGGACGCACCTAAGCCTTTGTACATAAAAACAACTACTAGACTACTGTGCATAGAAACTCTTTTTTAAAGTATCCGACTAGTTTTCGAGAGCTTTTTTAAAAATATTAACATAAAATTTCAAAAAACTAGTTTATTTGTTTTATTATGCGAAAAAACATATAAAACTAGCAAAAAATATATTATTATCATTCTTTCTTTTTTTTTAATAAATGGCCATTTTTAGGTAAAAATAAGGTTTTCTTTCTTTTGCATATACGCTAAAAAAAATTTAATTATACTTCTTTCTCTTAGTTCAAGACATGCGTGCTATAATCATAAGCACTCATGAGAAATTGTAGACAACTATTTCGAAAACAACTTGAGAGATATCGTGTCTAAGATGCTGTAAAATGTGAACAAAAATCTGATTTTGAGATAAACGCATTTAAAAACTTAAAATCACTAGTCTATCCTGTGATATAACCTAGCACAAAAACTTTTATAACTTTGTAAATAAATAGAGTAAAAACAAAGGTAAATTATTTCCAGAAAGCTTAAATTATCGGAATTCTAAATTCATAATAAACACAATTTCAAACACTTTGCCCAAAACCATACTTTTGCACTACTTAGATAATTTAAAAAATAAAAAAAAAAACATTCTGCAGCAGCTATTTGTAAGTTGTGCTAAACATAAACGTTAAGAGCATTTTTTATAGAAAATCTGAATGGTACAGTTTATATAAATCATAACATTATAGAGATACCTGAAATGTGAAATAAACCTTTATCATAAATAAATCTGATTTGTTTAATTTATCACCGATATAAACATCTGCCGCCAACCATTATTAGAGTGTGTGAAACAGATGGTAAGAATGAAATTGAACTGATAGTGTGTGTACTTCTGTGCAGTGTCGAATGTGTTGTGTTTCACGGTATGCGGGTTCGAACTATACAGCAGGTGGGGGGCAGACACCATGATTAGTGATCATGACAGAATTGTCCATCCCCCCCCCTTCCCTTTCTTTTTGTGAATGTTTGAAAATCATTATCATCCTATGTATCGAGCAGCATGACGGTGGCAATATTTATTTAATTAAGGATGAAACGAAATTCCGATTTAGACACTCTCCCGTCGAACACAGACGAACATTTTTGTAATTAACTCGTAAATTGCACATTACGTAACTTATCTGCAACGCTGTCTTTCGAAGCTCTGTCGCCAAGGAAAATTAAAAAAAAGTCACAGTTTAAGTGTCTTACACTTGAAGCAATGCGATAATTTTAACGCGATTGCGATGATCTTCCTGTGAAGAATTATCTAAGCTTTAGAGCAGACAAATAACTTAAACATTTTAAAAGTTATTGAATTATTTTAAAAGTCTCCAATTTGGCGATATTTTTCCACTAGATGAAAATTATCAAAATCCTTGCCTTCTTCTCAGTTTTAGCGAATTTTTATGAGCCCAAGCAATGCAGCATTGGAGTAAATTTTTAAATATTAAGAAATTAGACCACAAACGCTTTTCATTTTTACAAAACTGTGGTTTTTCTCCATATTGACGTTTTGCGCCATTTTCAAAACAAGCGTAGATAGATCAGACTTCAGAAAAGATAAACTTGACCTAACAGTTCACAGCAGTTCTAAAAATGGCATTACTATTCGCAAAAAAGCATCATTTAATATCACAGCCTTAAAGTTAAGAATCCCAAATTTAATAAATAAATTATTTTAAAGTTTTTATTTTGGAAATGGAACAAAATTCAAATCTCGTGTCGATTCAAAATTTAAATCGGACATATTTTAATATTATATTATCATACCTTTATTATCATAATATTATATTATCATACTTTTATTATCATAATATTATATTATCATACTTTTTTAATAGAAGAAATCATAAAAAATCTATCAATTTGATTCACAAGATTAAAGCAATTTAAGCATTTCAAATAAAGGCATTTCATTTTATGTTTCAATAATACATCACTTAAATCTACAACTCATTTAAAAAACGAGGCCAATAAAAATGATCATGATAAAGGCCTCTCAAGAGTTACATCTTAACACTATAAATTTTTTAAGAAATTATTATAAATTACTATTATTTTATAAAATAACATTATTCCGCACTATATAGTTTACTGCTGACTTAGCATTTTCAGGATTGCTGAAGTCACGCAGAAAAAATTATTTTTTGGCAATTTTTTTTTTTACCGAAAATGCTCGACTTTGCGCATGTCGTGAGGTTACCAAAGCAAGGGAGCCATGTGATGGCACGTCTTCAGATCATCCTCGTCCCACAGTGGACTGATCGTTAAGACACGGTTCCCTGCAGATCACCGAAGTCAAGCATCACTGACTACGGTCAGTGTGCGGGTGGGTGACCACTTGGATCAGTCTGCGTAGGGACCGAGGGTGTGCGGTATTGGTCCTCGTTAAACTGTGCTACCGTAAAGTGCTCGACTTCGCGTGCAGGTCGTCGGGCTACCGAAGTGGGGGTGCCATCCTCTCCGCAGAGGATCAAAATTGTGATGGCATGTCTTCGGATCATCCTCCGGGATGTTTCCCAGACCGTCGCCAATAGCCCAATGTGCAGCTGTAGTGCGACGTAAATTAACAACAACAACAACAATCAGATCATCCTCAGGGATGTTTCCCAACCGTCACCAATAGCCCATTGTGCAGAAAGAATGATGGCTTCAAAGGTTTAATCAAATTGTTTCAAATATACTAAAAACTCTTTTCAATTTTAAAAACACCAATCACAATTTTACGAAAGACAGCAAGAGCATACATCGAGTGCTAAAGCACGATTCGAACCCATTACCGCTACTGAGAGAATAATGGAATAGCAATACTTCACGGTATTGTTGGCGTCGACATTACTACAGGGTGATTGTTCTTCTGGCAAACGCTCAGATGAGTAAAGGTAATGGGTTCAATATCTTTTGTGCTGTTTTTTTCTCATTTTTATGTTATCTGTTCTACATTGTGACAAGAGGTGAGCAATTATTTGGATTAAGAATATGATCCTGTATATGTATTTGAACCGAATTTATTTATTTTTTGTTGCACATTCATGCTTACGCTTTGAGTCGAACCCGCTACCTGCATTTTATATAGCATTTGGCGGTAAGACAAGACTGGTGTTAAAATAATTTTAAAAAATCATTCCTATTCCAAAAATTTAGTATTTTTTTACTGTCACACATATGCAGGCTTGTTTGCTCATTATTTATTTTTATTACGATTTATTATAAATCCTTGTCAAGTTGAATAACAGAGCTCACAAGGTTGAGATAAACATTGTTATTGTGCGATTCGAACCCCCTACCTCTTTGTTACAGAGCGTTGCAGTTCATTAACGTCCCACTAGAGCTGCACAACGGGCTATTGGCAACGGTCTGGGAATACTGAGGATGATCCGAAGACGCGCCATCACAATTTTGATCCTCTGCAGAAGGGATGACACCGCCGCTTCGGTAGCCCGGCGACCGAAAAATTAAGCAAAAGCATCGCATTGGGAAATAAATATCAAATTCCATTTGTAGTCGCAGAAATTTAACCATATTCGTTAATTAAAAGAATACAGCTAGCTTTTCATTCATCGCTAAAATTTGAAACTTTTTTAAATCAAAAATTTAAAGTAACCTTAGACCTTTGTACATTAGCTAACGTATATTTTTCATAATTTTAAATGTTGTTAAATGTTAATTTACAGATTACATAGGAAGCTAGCCTTAACCGATGTCCCGCCCCCGTAGGGGTCATCCAGTTATTACTTGGTGACTATCGGCAGTGTAATCCTCGAACCAACGGTGCATGGACACCCGAGGGTCCATGTCTCCGACTCACGCACGACAAAAAAGCAACGCAACTCGTGGACAGAGGATGCCGAATGGGAAAACCCAAGTCGGTGCGGCGGTGCCAACGCAGCTGCAGACAACTCACTAAGCTTACATAGGAAAACAATCCGACGAAAAACAAAGTTATCAAGTGTTTACTGCAGTGGTAAAATTACTGACTTTTGTTTTAAGTAACCTAATTTTGCCACATTCGCTACTAAACAGCTTGGTAGTGAAAATCATATTTTATTGTAAATTTGGCCGAAAAGTCCATCAAAGCGCTTCGGTAAAAAATGACCTTGGTTTTTGGTGTTCCCATAGAGAAAGAAACACGGTAAATTTTGACCATATTTTTTTCTCTGTGCATATACGGACGGAGAAAGAAATTCTGCTAAAATATTACTGTATGCTGAAATTTCTGGTAAAAAAAAAAAAAAAAAAAAAANAAAAAAAAAAAAAAAAAAAAAAAAAAAAAAAAAAAAAAAAAAAAAAAAAAAAAAACACTTCTGGTTAATAAAACTAAAACATGCAGTATTTAAACCATTAATTTAGTAATTTTTCCTTTCATAGGGTAACGGTTAGCTGGGAATTCAGGTTTTCAAAATTATAGGTTTTTGAATCACATTTAGTAAAAAATGCAATTAAATGGTATATTTAATGGAATAAATGGTTTTGATGCCTCTTAGGTATCCTGATAAATTTTTTAAATTTCATAATTTATAATAGAACCAATTTTTCCGTTAAATTATCTAAAATCATTACCAAAGCGTTTCGGTAAAAATTACCGAGTCTTCTGGTGTTCTGATAGTCAGAAGCATTATTTTATAATGCTTTGATAGCTGTGGCGATAGTTTTTTCTCAGTGTAAGTTATGAAAATATAGCTCTTTTGCCACAAAAGACGCTTAAAATGAAAATAGTTTGAATAACAAATAAATAAATAACACCAACAAAAAAATAGCTCGAAAACACTGCAAACATTTTTATTTCAGAATTAAAGTCTATAAAATGCTTTGCATGGTTATGCAGTTAAAAAAAGCAATAAAAAAATCTTTCGCAGAAAAGGTACACTTATTTGTAAATGGATGCAAAAAAAACAAAAAAAAACATGGTTTATATATCTTCATTCATGTAATGCCATGTGTGATTAACGTAACTAAGCCAGGCAGATCCTTTTGTATTGGCATAAGCAAAAGCTCCAAGACATCTTGCCATAACTGTTCCTTTCGGTCCAAAGGTGTGAATAAACAAGTTGATGATAGTTATGATTGCAACCAATCCCATTGTTGTATGGTTAAGAACGTTGGAATAAACTTCTTTTTCTTTACTTATCTGACAGCCCATCAGAAACAGTGTTAGACCGACTAGCAACTGAAATATTAATTTCATAATACATTTCTAATAGACATATGCAGTGATTTGTCAATGCAATTCATTGTTTTAAACGCAAACCAATAGAGTCAATTCAGAAGGAGGGAAAATAAAGCAATATTAAAAGAGTAGTCTTATAAATTCGAGAAAAAATTTTCAGGAATAACTCAAATATACCGGTTTAAAATTATATGTGTTTTCCCTTCAATAAATCGAAAAAAAATTAGAAAATAATGCATTTATAATTTTTTTCGACTTCAAGATATAAAATTTTCAGTAAGTTATCTTTTTTTAAAATTAGTAATGTAAAACTGTGTGAGAGGAGCAACATTGTAAAAAATTACGGTGAAAAGTAATAGCCCCCTGAATGCCGCATCCGTATAATATTTTACCGTAAAATTTTACGGAACTCAGGATGCAAGTACTTTTTACCGCGATTTGTTCAAGATTTTTTTTCACTGTAGGCCTAAAAAGTAAAAATGGACAAGTAAGACTATACCGTGCATAAGATTTGACACGAAAAAAAAAAAAAGCTTTCAACGAACATTTTTTTTAAAAAAAAATTTCTTTTATTTTATAACCGTCGTTGAACAGCCGATCCAATTTTTTGGTTTAAGAGTACTAATGTTCAACTCTGTAGCCTTGTCATTTTGAACCCAATCCAGAAGACAAGAGAACTCCTGGATCAAGTATTGGGAGATATTAGCCTTCGTGGAGGACTTTATGCTAACCCGCATTTGCATGGTGTGGAAAACCACGAAAACTTCCATGATTAGCCTGACAGCAAGGGGACTCTGACCCGTGCTACGTTTACCACTGAGGATATTTTGCGTCAGGACTGTGGTCGGTGTGAGCCGGGTGCGGAATTCGTATCGACCAGCTATCTCTTGGATTGGATCTCGGTTCACCTACCTCTTCGGAAGTTCACCTACCTCATCGGAAGGTGAACCGGGATCCAATCCCAGAGATGGCTGGTCGATACGAATTCCGCACCCGGCTCACACCGACCACAGTCCTGACGCAAAATATCCTCAGTGGTAAACGTAACATGGGTCAGAGTCCCCGCTCTATTTCCTGATCCACCATGTCCAATTTTTTGTAGAAATTTCTTTATTTATACTTTACTTTCTTCGAATCTTATTTGTCAATAAAATGATGCCACTAGTTCCAAACCACTACCACCGTAATTATACTTGATTAATTATATCACAGTAATTACATTAGCTGCATAAGAATATATATATTTTTCAAAATATTAATCACTTATACTCCTATACAATTAAAATACTTTCTTTTTTTTTAATAATTTTTTGTTGTTATTCTACATTATATGAAATTAACCTCATTTTAAAAATTCAATTATTCTAGAATGTAATTTCATTTATTAAATTAATAATTCAGCACTTACACTCCCTCTATATCAGTGGTTAGCAACTGGCGGTGAAGCCTTTTTTGGTGGCCAGTGAACTAAAATATATTGTTGTTGTTTTTTTGCGGACAATTTTCGTAAAAAATTTGTATGGGTTTAAAATACTTTTCATTCGTTTAAAGAAATCTAATTTCTTCGTTTCTGTGAAATTTAACATACCAACGGTGCAAAAAAATTTATTTCTCCGGTTCTGCATCCAAGAAAATATTTATTCAAATACAAAAATAATCGTGTATGTTGCTCTTTTTCATTTCGTTATTTTTTATTTATTTATTTATTTTGTGAATATAATTTAGCATGTGCATAGCAGAAATTTTCTCGAAGAAATTCTCCCATTTAACTTTTTGAAAACACTCATTTCGGACGAAATTATTTACATTTGTAAATTTTAAAACGCATACAAGAGGGAATGAATATCATGTTTTATCTAAATTCCTTGAATTGCTATAATTCCTAATAAGTCGAAAAAAGTGGTAATTTATCACAGAGTTAAATTTAAAAGAAAAAAAAAAATCTTGTCACTAAGTTTCTGACTAAGATAAGATTCAAAAGGATACGTAACAAGCATTATTTGTTATAGTACTTGTTACGTTGCTTTTTAATATTAAAAAAAAAATTGGTAAAAATCTGACAGTAATATTTAATGTTCCTTCGAACATAAAAGAGTCCTATATAAAATTTTTATAAAGTTGCTGCCCGCCATTTAAATTTTGTTTTTAATTGCGGCCCCCGCCTCATGTAAGTTGGAAACCCCTGTTCTATATAATTTAAATATAGTTTCTACGTATTTTAATAACTTTTAGTTGATACTCTATATTATATGAAATTTGCCTCATTTTGTAATTCTTATTATTCTGAAATGCAATTCCAATTATTAGGGAATTTTAATGAAGAAAGATATAATTCTATTTGATTCAGCTAAATAAAATAAATATTTTATACAACTAGTTATGAAGACCAGATAAAAAATCTTCTGTATTCTGTAACTAGTTTTTTTTTATTAAATGAGATTTTTAGAGAGTTTAAAATACTAAAATAAAACAATTGTAATTCTGAAAAAAAATTATAGGTTTCATGTTACATATACATCTACAATTCCCTTTCAACTAATTTCTTTAAAATACTACTAAATGTTTTATTATTTATATTTTTGTGCTAATTGAAAATATCTACTAATGCTAACGTTATAAAGTATCTTTGAAAAAAAGATATATTTCAAGGGAACGTCACAATGTTCAAACATAGATGGCAGCACCACAGATTTGCTTAACGCAAAAAGTATCATGTTTCCTACTTTTCTCGATAGATGGCACTACCAGATACAACGCCCATTCATTAGAGTAAACGAAACTCCTGTCATAACCTAACTCTAATGTTCAATTAAATTTCGTGTGTATGGTTTTGTAACAATGCTAGTCATAAAAGATGCATAACAGTATAGTTCTGAACTCATGTTTTCTTTTTTTTTAACCTCACCAATTATAAACTGTTTCAAAATCGTAAAATTAAAAATGTTACTAACCGTAAACTTTATGGTAAATTAAACGGACAGACTGCTGCCGCTTATTTTACCTTAGTTTTTGGATGAAAATTCTGACATGAGAAATTACGCATTGTTTGTTCTGTTAATTCAATAAGTTTTGTTTGAATTGATTCAGAATACCACAATACATCTAACTAATTCAAACAAATACATAAAAGAACTGGTAGTCTCGGTTAGTGATCGGAAAAACTACATTATTTTTGTAGTTTACTACAACTACTTGGATACAAATGTAGTTACCTGTAACTTCTTTTAAATGTAGTGACTAAAAATTACTTTAGATTTGCAGTTACTACTTTAAGGAGACGAGCTTACAATAAATAAAATGTAACTGAATAATTAAGAAATATTTATTCGTGTTTATATGAGCCAGTTTGTTATTCTAAAACAGTGGTTACCAACTGGCTGCCCGCGAGCCACATCCGGCCTGCCAAGCCTTTTTTCGTGGCCCGCGTGCTAAAATATATCAGTTGTCATTTTTTGCGGACAATTTTCGTAAAAAACCTATATGGGTTTAAAATACTTTTCCTTGTTAAACTTTAAACTTAAAGTACTTTTCCTTGTTAAACTTTAAACTTAAAGTACTTTTCCTTGTTAAACGAAAAAACTTTATTTTTTCGTTTCTGTGAAATTTAACATGCCAACGGTGCAAAAAATTTATTTCGCAGGTAAAAATCCACTTCCAATTTTAATTTGTAATTCAATACTTTTGTTTTGTACAACTTGATAAAAATCTGACAGTCATATTTAATGTTCCTTCAAACATAAAAAAGTTCTTGTTGTTGTTGTTGTTACTTTACGTCGCACTAGAGCTGCACAATGGGCTATTGGCGACGGTCTGGGAAACATCCCGGAGTATGATCCGAAGACATGCCATCACAATTTTGATCCTCTGCGGAAGGGATGTCACCCCCGCTTCGGTAGCCCGACGACCTGTAAAAAAGTTCTATAAAACATTCTTTTCGAATTTGTTCATCAATTTTTTATGCCTTTCCGGACAGTGAAAAAATGCGAAAATTATCGAAACTTTTTAATTGTTTAATGATCTTCTTTTATTTCCTCTAAGAAACTATGCGCAGTCCTCAAAAAAGTAGACGGATGACCCTGAATAACTTTTGATTTAATCATCGGATTTTCATGTTCATGTAAATTAATAAGTGCAGGCGATATTTTAAGTTAGGAAATCAGACGCATAAACGTTCCTTCTCCGAATAAACATACCTTTTTTTCGACGTATTCAGATTTCTAACACCCAAAATATAGGGGGTAGCCGCAATCTGGGAAATTGGGTTCCAAGAGTTTTGTCAGGAGAACTCTCTAAAGTTTCGAACCCTAAATGTTAATTTTACTTTTTGCGTAATTCGCTATATCTCGAGAATTTTTTAAGCCAAATGAAAATTTTTTGCACACAATTATAAAATTCGTTTATCCAAAGATAATTCCATGCAAAAAAAAAAAATTTAGAAAATATTTATTATATTTTATTATTATATTTAAGAATGGTCGAAAAAAGTTTGAATTCCAAAGTATGCAATTCTTTGAATCATTTTATAGAGTGTACCTTTAAACGACAAGATATAAAATGTGAGCTTAATCGGTAGAATAGTTTCTGAGAAATGGAATTTTAAGTGTCAGACTTTTTGAAAATCAATTCGAATCGCTGTGGGGAACTTGGAGGTTAAGAAAAATCATTTTGCACCACATCTCTGTCTTATTCGGCAATAAAAAAATTAAAAAAAAATTTTGTAAATAGTCTCGATTTCCTCTTTTTTGCCCCCTGCAATAAGTGTAATTGCAACTTCCAATGTGCATTTTTTTTTCTGAATTCACTTTTGACTTTGATTCTAAAAATATATATATCAAAGGTGATGATTACTGTGAATAATTATGAAACAAAATTAAACAAAAACTAAACAAACAAATGAACCATATATGAAACAAAAATCTGAATTATAAGTCGGAAATCAAACTCACTTGTAATACAAGCGACGCAATAATGAGTCCCAGGACTTCATTATAATAGATGTGTAAGTTTCCCAATTCCAAGACAAACTTTAGCTGCTCGCAATTGGCTGAAAACAATGCAATATCTAAGAATCCTCCAGCAATACTGATCCTTCTTGTTATTAAGGGATTAGGAACTACTTCTTTTTTCTATAAATAGACAAAGAGTAAATCATTTAAAGTTTATTCAAAAGTAGAACAAACTAAACTAGTTTTATGTGTTTTTCACAAAAAGAAGATAGATGATCTTAATTTAACGAGTTCGTTATATAAGAGAACGTTTTAATAAAATTTAATGTCATTGATACTACAAAGCATTTAGTAACTACGCATTTATCCGTAAAATAAAGGTTTCGCATTATTTGTAAATAAAGGTTATTTTTCAGATTTGTATTGAAGATCCCTTTAAATTTTTGAAAAACCAAGTTTTAAACATTGCTATTTTTCCAATTTAGGAACGACAGTTCTCGAGATAAAAAGAAAAAAAGAATTAAGCATTTGAAAATGTACCTCAATTATTCATTTTTATTGTTACAACAAAAAAAAAACATGCGTATACGTGTGTATGGTATTTTGCGTAATATATTGCGAACCGAAAAATATTTGATGCGTATCAGTTATTTAATCAACGCAAATAGACCCATTTCTTAAAATTTTATTTCAAGATATAAAAAGAGAAAATTCAGTCAACACAAAGCATGCTGTATTTAAGTCCTTTAAATTAATATAATATGAGGTAGTTTCAGTCTTCAATAGTTTGACTTAATTTTTCTATTGAGTTATTTTTCGTCCTATTCTTCAATTAGAAAAAACATAATTTAACTATTGCATTAAATTCGTTTAGGAATTACAGTAAATTTATTAACACACATAACAATGATTTAAATTAATAAATTTGAAAGCAATTTCCAGGATGATTCAAGGGTGACATATAGGTATTCTGGTGAGCTGAAGTTTAAAAAATGAATAATTAAAACTGATCGACGCAATAAATAGAATGTGTGGTCACAAAACANTGATGAAAAATAAGAAAGATGTCATTACGTTCGGGGTACTAAGCTGCGCAGTGGTTGAAAATACGAAATAAGTCACTACGTTTGGACTACTAAAGGATATTTATGGTAACCCGTGCAGTGGCCTACTCTTTTCTAGGAGGTGTTGAGTGAACTAGCCCTTCTATTCTCTTTAGCCCTGGGGAAAAAGCTGTTTATAAAGAGAGGATGAACACCCTTTAGAAAACTTTCAAAAACACTTGGAAGGTTGGATTTGGCGCTTTTTCTTTCTATATATAAAAACTGCAGTTCACACACGCAAAATTTCCTTCTTGATTGCTGTCTTTTTTTAAATTAGATTTTAATGAAATTCTTGTATCTTATAAAATATGCTGTTTACAAATGTTTATAATTTTAATAATTTTGTTTTAATTACCGGCATTTTTTTAATTATATGGTATATTGTTTACATAATTACAATAATTAAACCTTATAAAAATAATCTTTCTTCATGGAGAAAAAAAAATTTAAAATAGTTTTTTTTTTCTTTTTTAGATTTCAAGATTATTTTCACGAGTAAATGAAATCGGGAGAAAAACAGGAATTAAATATTAATGGAATTAGCGTATTAAAAGTATACTAAATGTATTGTAATGGAATTGTGCCAGAATAATAATTATAATAAAGCAAAGATAACCTTTTTTTCATCGGTGCTCGATGGTAGAAATGGTGTTTGAAGTGAACAAACTAAACATACATCGTCGTTTTTCGTTTTTTCTTCTGCGGTCTTCTTTTCAAAATTCTCCAAATGAATATCATTTTGATTACAGCTGTTACGATTCATACCTTTTGATAACACCTGAAATAATCATCGAAATAATTAAATAATTAATATTTGTTTGTAGAATTATATTTAAGTTCAAAATGAAGATAAAACAATGGAAAATAGCAGACATATGAAAAAAGGGGGAAAAGAAAAATAATAATTATAAGAATAAAAATAACAAAAAGCTGGAAAAAGTAATTTTTTTTTAAAAAAAAGGTATAAATTTTTTTTAAAAATCCGGAAAATAAAAGATATAATCTATTCATCAGCCCACACGATTATATCCACAAAAAGAGTGCTTTCTATTATTGTATCAATTTAGCCAAAGCAAAATATATCAATACAATAGTATGAGGAGCACTTATTTTTATTACAATGAAACTTATTTTTGTTAATTTTCTTCGTGTTTTTTTTTGTTTTTGGATTTATTTTGCTTTATATATATNATAATGGCTAACAATTTGGTTGCCTCTCAGATATTAATTTAATATTTTAAGATAGAGTTTCCCCGTCGAGAGTGTTATGGACCGGAGATGGACCTTTGATATTTCAACAATTATTCTCGGGAAAAAACTGCGCTTTTTTGCCGGTCCCGATGTTAAATACATGATATTGGAAGGAAATTGATTGCAGGTTTTTAACTTGCGCAATTGAGAGTCATCAAAAAGGGGACATTAAAAAATATTGCTTTCTCTGAGATATTGCGTTATATCGTCCCTATGAAACATATTGCACTTTAGCTCTAAAAATAATCTTTTGATTTAAATATTGGATATTTAGCACTCTGTGTAAAAAATAAAGATCATCTGCAGTTTAAATTTTGCCTCCTTGTGAGTCGGATGACGATGAGCAATGCAGGTGTGCTATCATCTATGACTGTTTGAGAGATTTTCTGGTTCCTATAGTCCAGGTTTACCAATTGATTACTGTATAAGGTAGAAACTCCTCATTTACATAAGAAGTGGAGGAAATGTAGGATGTTTGCGGTGAAAACAGCCGTTGATGAGCATGATAGCTTTGCCTTCTCAGCTAATGTATATGTTACGGCCAAAGCCCGAAGTCCGGGCAGATCGCGAATCGGCCGACTTCGGGCTTTGGCCGTAACATATATATGTATATCTTGTATATATCCACTAGGGCAAATTTCTCCCAATATTTGTTCCTGGAGCTCCTTTGTTTTCTGGATTGGGTTCAAAATGACAAGGTTACGGAATTGAACATTAGTTGTCCCAGAATCAGGTTGGCTGTTCGGCGACGGTTATGAAATAAAATAAATAAACTGGTGTTCAACTGCAGTTCGAGAATCTGGGATTTCTGGTGTAATGAAACAATCTTTTACATTACTTAATACAAAGTAGCCATTTTAGATGTTCTAAAAATTATGATTGCAGCAACACATAAGAGTCATTATGATGCAAAGAAGAGTCTTAAGATGCTTACGTACATAATAATTCACAAAATAAAATTAGTTTGTAAATCGAAGGTATGCATAGCACAGACAAAATATTAAAATGAAGCAGACTTAGAAGCGAATTATACATTATAAACGTATTTAATACAGTAAACAGAGATATCAAAGTATAAATAAGGTCATTATTACACAACTAAATTTTAAAAAATGCATATTTTTAACGATGAACTTTTGTTTCTGTAGTTGAATAATATCATGGATGGCAACAACAAACTGAAGCAAACTTATTCATTTGTAAACAATCAACTGACGATATCTAAAGGGCACCAACACTGACGTTCTAGGAAGCGAAATTAATTCCTTTTGTGGTGTGAATAAACGTGAGCTTGTTGTAAGATGTTTTCATTATAACTGTTGAGATTTATTTATGAATTTTATATGAAAGCTCGATTAGGTGTCAACTTGAAACAAAGTGTTCCTACACACAATTTTCTGAGTTGTTGTTGTTGTTGTCGTTGGCCATTGAGACAGAGGGTGTGTAATTGTTCCAGTTTTCCAATGGCGCAATCTATGGTCAAGAATTCGACTCCTGCCACACCCATACGTCACGCTTGTTTATAGGGGTGACCCATTCATGCATCTATTCCTTCATCCACAGATCGTAATTCTGACCGATCAATCTCCAAATCAGTACCCCAGAGGTATTGATTTGTAAAAAGAACTTGGGGGACTTTGTGACCAGACGTGCACCAGTCACCATTTACTACACGGGGAGTTTTCGGCCGGCAGGGATCGAGCTCACGACCTCTTGGACATGGGCCCAACTTCTGGGTTGATCAACAACAAATTTAGAAAGTTTAACACCACTGTTTATCGAGTGCATGATCAGCTATTAGAATATGAGCAGCCGACTTTACAACACATCCTTAAACAACTTGCGACATCTTATAATGAAATTCGCCCGCACACCTTTTGTCAATAAAAAATGTATTTCGTGTGTTTAATTATGCAAATTACGTTTTCCCGTTTCCTGTAGCATCTTCAACATTCGATTAAGAGAAAAGATACAAAGGAGAGAAGAAAAGAAAGTACTTGTCAGGTTTAAAAAGAAATATTCATTTAATTAAAACTGCAAAATATTTCGTATTTAGAAGCTTTTGATTAAATGTTAATTCCACTTTGAAGAGGAGCCGAAAATCAACTTGCAAAAAAAAAAAGAAAATAATTGAATATGGTATATAAAATTTTTTATTCTATATTCAAAAAATTAAAGATAAATTTTTGTTTTTAAAACTTTCCGTTTTATTTCAATAGCGTGACCTTTTCTTTTTTTTTCTTTCTTTTTTATCAATTTCTTGCTTTGCCTACAAATTTCTAGCAAAACAGGTGCTTAACTCATATAGTTACACTTAAACTTTTTTCGTGATTGGTAAAGAAATATTTAATCATATAACTTAAATCTTACATTAAATTAAATTAAATTATTTAAATTAACCAAATTAAATAATATATACTTTATTTTTAAAGCTTTCTGTTTCATTATAAAGATTTCCAGAATAGCAATTGCTTAGATATTAATTGATAATAAATATACTAAAATATATAAATGTATATCTGATGTTTGAGTAAACATCATAAACTTGTCGAAATCTCAGAAGTTTGTATTTTTGGACGATGTGCAAATTTGTTTTTCCTGGTTGTTTCATTTTCTTATTCGATTGTTTCTCTGTCAACTACAGATGAGGATAATGGACACTCTATACTGACGTCACTGTGGTTACTTGAGTCAGCTTTTTGACGTCACAATCTAATAAATGCACTTGTGTTACGAGTAAATATTGAAAAGTACATGAATTTCGCTTTAACCTTCATATTTAATTGATTTTTTTTAAATATATATGAATGAATTAATTAAAGAATCTGAAGTTATTTATACGTAAGTTTATTTTAGAAGAAGCCCTGAAGTAGAAGTATCGGAATCAGTTTCCTTATTAAGTGTTCTGTGGAAAAATTTTGCTCGGATTGAATTTTATTCTAATAAATAATATACGAAAATGCTTAATGAGGAAATTTCTTAACCCGGTTTAAATTTTATTCGAATTAATAATTATAAAATTGAAAATTGTAGAAAATTTTTTCTAAAAAAATTATAAATTTTATTCTAATAATTAATTGACACGGTTTCAAAAGATACCTTTGGAAGGAATCGCTATTGATGATTATTTATAATCCCCTTTTTGGAACTTCTACCCTTTTAGGAACTTCTACCCATTTTAAAATAAAAATAATAATAGAGCGATTCATTACTGAAATTCATGAAACTACTGCTGCGGAAGCCGCAGTGGTTTCATGAGGAAGTCACAACATCTGCAAATTGCTTTTGTGCTTTAAAATGAAAAAAAAAGAATTTATTTCAATATTATCAAATGCATATTTATACTTTTTATAAATATGTTTTTTTCCCTTGATTTCCTTAATTTTGCACAATTTATACATTCTTCTTCTCTTGAAAAGAGCAATATATTTTTAAACACAAACATTTCGTTTAAAATATTTGTGAATTGACATAGCACCACTGAAGTAAAAATACTTGATTACTGGCTAGTCATTTGAAGTCTTTAGAGCAGAACTTGCGACCACGCTATCTGAAAGAGCAATCTTTTATTAAGAAAATCTTAACCAAATAATCACGAAAGTGTTTAAAATAACAATAAAGATATTTTCCGCCCGATTGACTTAACTCTACTCCACATGGCAAATAATGACACTGTTAGAAAAATGATTAAATAGTAATTTGTTTAACTGTTATTTTACAATATTCACACAAAAAAGTCAAATAGCCGTAAATAAAATGGTTTTCAAGCTCTTAACCGTGAGAAAAAAGTTGATTACCTGCTTTCACCTATCACGGTTAAACAATTAGAATTTTATTGCTCCAACTGGGTCCACGTAATGAGTTAGTATCTCTTGGTTTCTTGCAGCCTATTATGACCGGGAGATCTCATGAGAACGAGAGTTCGAGTGACACCACAATATCTTCTCTTGATAAATAACTTTAATGCCTGTTACCTAACGAAAAACCCATCTCCAATGTCCAGTTAAATATCGTTTTCACAGTTCTGAAACCATATTAGTTGCAAACGGTTTTAAAACTGTAAAATTAAAAAATTGTTTTTTTTTTTAACCGTAAACTTTATGGTTAATTGAATGAACAGACAGCTGCCGGTTATTTTACCGTAAATTTAAAATGAAAATTCTAACGGTATTCATCAGTATTACGGCAAATTTATTTACGAAGTAATTTAAAAACTTAAGTTTGAAGAAAGTGAATTCACAGACACATTTAGAGTAAGCCACCACAACTCTGAAGAAGAAAAATCGAAATCCAAACAAATCATGAGACACCTTCAAGACTCTGTTTGTATAAGGATATTTTGAAAATATTTTTTCAACGTATAAAATTCATGACCACTTTTCTCTAAATTTTAATGCACCAATGAAAATTATCGTGTGAGATTTAGAGCAAAAGGGGAAAATCCAAATTGAAAGGGAGAATGATTAAACTTTTCCCCTAAGAGGGAAAACGTACGAGAACTGTTTTATTTTTACTGTAGTATTAGGTGTGCCCAATGTGGTGACTGCAAAGAAATGTTACTTATTTTGTTTAATTAAATTTATCGTTAAATTTTGCTCACCCGTCTAATTATTGTTTACATCAAAACCCTTATTCACAATTTAAGATCCGTTCTGGCGTCATCGTTGATTTATTTTGTTTGCGGGAAAAATAGTCTGATGCCATCTTGTTTCGTTTTGAAAATACGGTAAGAGCACCATTTTGTGTTATATGACTCCCAATTTGCTTAAGTTTCAATTTATGAGAAAATTCTTTTCCAAAAATACATACTATTTTACTGATAATTAAAAAATTGTTTTGTATGTTGTCAGAATTATTTTGTTCCGACCGGAACAGATCGTAGAATATGTCATTGTTATTCTATTTAGTATTTGCTAGAATATATATGCTCAATGGTGTATAAAATAAGAACATAGTAAAGATTTTTTTTTTATTTTCTTTGTTCCATCAGAAAAAATTTTAAGTAATGTGTTGTTTTATGTAGAAGTAGTAATTTGAAATAGTGATTTGGATTGAGAAACTTGATGATCACTGATCAACTGAAAAGACGGGTCCCTGGAGAAATAAGAGATCATTTCGTGGACAGCTGGTGCAAGTTTAAAACCCCTGGTGATTTGGCTGACACACTTGATGAGTATGAAAATGCGAGAACAAGTTCAAAGAAAGTAACTACAACTGACATAAAACCCAGATCAGCAAACCATTTTAAGCCAGATATCAGAGAAACTAATTTCAAATTTAGATCAGAATCTGATCAAACTGGTGCAAGATTTAGAACACCAAATACTCTAAGAGATTCTGGAACTAAATTTCGTAGACCCATTTGCTTTACCTGTGGAAAAATAGGACATACTTCTAGATTCTGTCCCAAAAATACAAAAAAGCAACTTAGACCTGGCGCTAGGGCCAATCTTGTGAAAACTGACGAACCGGAAAAGAACTCATCTAAAGAAGTCGTGACAGCCAAAGTATCAGTCCCAGTTTTAACTCCAATAGAACTCAAGGAATGACTTGAAGGTTGTGAATATTAAGTGTGGAAGCAAAACTCTGAGAGCAATTGTAGACACTGGAGCCCAGATTTCAGTGATACGTAAAGACTTGATTGATTTAGACTGTGGGGAAGGTGAAGGTACTATTCAAATCGTTTCTGCATTTGATGAAAGTGAGATAGCTGCATTGAAATTGTTCAGTCTTAAAATAGATGATAATATGCACAGTTCCATGCTTATTACTTGTGCAGTATCTAAGAAACTCGTCAACGACATGACTTGTAGTAGTGCCTATGAACTCTTATAACGAAATATCCAATTGTATAATTTCCATCAGGGCATTTCTAAAATTGGACACTCTGTCGACAAGAAGGACGAATCAACTCATGAAAATTCTGAAAAGTACGAAGTTGGACTTATTACCCATAGATCTATATCTTGTCAGACTCAGGAAACGGAAAATAATGATAAAGTCGAGAATTATGATTTAGGCGACAATCTTAGTAATCGTAATAAAAATCGTAAAGATTTCATCCGTCTACAAGAAGAAGACAGCAGCCTTAAAGAAGCATGGGAATTTGGAAAGAAAAAGAAAAATTCATTTAGTATTGAGAATGGAATTTTGACACATTCTGAATGGGTTTGTGGAGAACTCATCACACAAGTAGTATTACCTGAACACAAGCGCAGAGAGGTATTGCGAATGGCCCATGATGTCTCTTTATCAGGTCATCTGGGGGAAAAGAAAAGAAAACAGAGGATTAAATATTTCTTTCATTGACCCACTTTGAAAACTGATGTAAAAAGCTATTGCGAGAGCTGTAAGGAATGTCAAGTAAGACGGACTGTAGCATATAGAGATCGTGTACCCATACAGCCAATTGTTCGTCCTGAAAATCCTTTCGATGTTTGGAGTGTTGATTGTATAGGACCTCTGGAGCCAAAATCCAAAAAAGTTCTCACTTATATTATTTGTGCGGTTGATCTTTGCACAAGATGGGCCGAGGCAATTCCTGTCAAAAACATTAAAGCGAAAACAACGTGCGAAGTTCTCATGAAAATATTCACACAATCAGGGTTTCCAAAAATCATTTGTACAGACCAAAGGACAAATTTTACTGCCGAGTTAACAGAAGCGTTTGCTAACATTTTGAGAATATCTCCCAGGGTTTGCTACTCCCGGACACCCTGAAAGTATGGGAGCCGTGGAACGTTGGAATCGGACTTTAAAAGACATGTTAAATAGGAGCATCCAAGAAAATGGCAGTGATTGGGACTTACACCTCCAATATCTGATGTTTGCTTATAGAGAAGTACCACACAATACCACTGGTGTTTCACCATATCAGCTAGTGTATGGATGATTACCCAATGGTCCTTTGAAAGTTATGAAGGATGTTTGGACGGGTGAAGCGGAAATTCCAACTGGTGTTTCAAAATCTGATGAAAAATACCTTGAAGATTTAACAGAAAAAGTAAGTCAAGCGCATGATTTTGCGAGAAAAAATCTGGGAAAACTCAAGCTGAATATTGTAATAGATATAATTCGAGGTCAAAGGAAAAGCAGTTTAAAATTGTAGATCAGGTCTTGATCCTCATTCCCTCATCATCTCATAAACTGCTGAAAACGTGGATGGGTCCAGCAACGATTGTTAAGTTGCCAAGACAACTCATTGCACGGGTAAAAATGGAAGACGGAAGCACCAGAGAACTACCTTTTAACAAACTCCGACCGTATGTAGCGAGAGTTGGTCAAATTGGTTTGATTTTTGACCAAGATCAAGAATTTGGAGATTTGCATTATGCACCTATCGACATTATAAAATTGACTAAAGATGATATTAAGAAACATGTACTTAAAAATTCTGTAAATTTAAATTATTCGCAAAAACAGAAGCTAGTTAACATACCGCAATCTTTTGCAGAAGTTTTTGATTCCATCCCGGGATTAGCAAATGTGAATGGACATTGACTGTCTGTAACTCCGGATTTAATTCCGAAAAAAATGAAACCATATCGAATACCCATTGCTCTACAAGAGGAGGTAGATCGACAAATTCAAGAACTACTTCGGCTAGGACTGATAGAACCGATTGAAAGTGATTGTGGTCATCCCATCGCATGCGTATCCAAGAAAGATGGTAGCGTCAGACTGTGCGTCGATTACAGATTGCTAAATAGTTTTACAGTTACTGATGCCTATCCTATGCAAAATGCCAGAGATCTCTTGTTTGAAATTGGTAAGACAAATTACATAAGCGTACTGGACTTGACTAAGTGTTATTGGCAAATCCCTATGAAGAAGGAAGCTAAACATCTTACTGCATTTGTAACTCATTCTGGACATTACGAATGGAAGGTGCTACCCTTCGATATGAAAAACGCTGGAAATACTTTTCAAAAATCGATGGACAAAGCCCTGTTGCCTCATCGGAAATACTGTAGATTATATATTGACGATGTTGCAATATTTTCCGACACTTGGGAGGATCACCTCTATCATTTTGACGAAGTGTTCAGAACCTTAAACGAAGTAGGGCTAAGAGTGAATCTTAAAAAATGTGACTTTGGAAAAAGCTCTTTGAAATTTTTAGGTCATATTATCGGATCCGGACAACATTCCCCGAAAAGGTGGAATCAATACGAAAATTAAGCCGACCATCCACTATGAAGGAAGTCAAAAGTCTTCTTTGTTTGGCTAGCTACTACAGAGATTATATTCCGAACTTTTCAGATATAATGCTACCTCTGACCAACCTTACAAAGAAAAACATTCCAAACAACATTCCTTGGGACGACTCAGCTGAACAATCGTTTTCTAAGATCAAAGAGATATTAATTGAAATGCCTTCCTTGTACACTCCCAATATGGAACGACCACTTCAACTTTTTACTGATGCTAGTGCAACTGCAGTAGGAGCCTGTTTATCACAAACTGATAAACATGGGAAAGAAATGCCAATTGCATTCTTCAGCAAAAAATTATCGGAAAGCGAAAAGAAATGGTCCACTATAGAACGAGAGGCGTTTTCAGTGTTGGAAGCACTAAAACGCTTCGACAAATAGTTTTTCCTTAGATTGTGATTTTATTTACTACTTATTTAAATACATCAACATACCATGACATCAAAAGTGTGCGATATTTTTATCACTTTAACAATTGCAGTCTGAAACAAAAGGTCTTATAAAATTCTACAATTTCTCTCAACGATCTACATTTCCGTTTTTTTTTATTTGTTTATTTTCTTATATCAATTAATTTATTACTTATTTCTGTCTTCAGAAAAAATTATCTTCCATTTGGCAAAATCATAAAATTGCTTCAAAACTCCTTCGCTCTTTTTAAACTAGAAATAATACCGAAAAATATAATATCGAAAAAATATGCCGGAATTGAATTGTTTTCCCATACCATGTTATCTGGCCTTTTTTTAATCTGTTTTAATTTTATTTTATAAATAATTTGATCTATGCTTTATCCATTTTTCCAATTTTCCATAGTAAATAAATAAAAATTATCAATCCTCATTAATAAAAAAGGACTCAATCATCGACCTCGGAACAAAAATTTCTAAAAATCATTTTATCGAATGATATCAATGAAAAATGTAAACATGCGGAAATAAGGCATCCTCAAACCAAAAAACATTTTTAGGAGAATGCAAAAATAAAAGAAATACAAAATAGCGTATTATTAGACATAATATTTTTATACAATAAGAAACATTAATTTAAAGGAGTTTTATAACCTTCGTTGAACAGCCGATACAATTTTGGACTTACGACGGCTAATTACGTAACCTTGTCATTTTAAGACCAATCCAGAAGACAAGGGGACTCTTCAATCACGTGCTGGGCCTTCGTGGAGGGCTTTTTGATAGAATGAACCCGCATTTGCGTTGAATGGCGAGGAAAGTCGCGAAAACCTCCCATGGATAGCCAGACGGCAAGGGAATTCTAAGCCATGATCTGTTTATCACTGAGGATATTTTACGTCAGCACTGTGATCGGTGCGAGCTGGATGCGGAATTCGTATCGACCAGCCATCGCTGGGATTGGAACCTGGTTCACCTCTGGAAGGCAAACGCTCTAGCCCCTGAACCATCACGGATCGATTTAAAAGGATTTTTTTTTATAATTTTATAACCGTAAGTGAAACGCGGACAGATTTTTTTTTTAGTTTACGACAGCTAATTTTGAACTTAGTAGCCTTGTAATTTTGAACCCAATCCATGAAATTTTAAACAACTAATTTAGAATAACGAGAATTTACCTTTTATCTAAATATTAACTAAAGAAAATGTTCGGAATATGCTCATTTTTGAGATACCTGTTTTTAATACGATTTTTAAAATGCGTCACTTCTATTAAATACATTAAAACGTGTTCTTTCTGCCTTTATATAACTCAAATGTCATCTTAAAAATAAATTTAAAAAATTCTCACAAATCAGTATTTATCTGTCGAGTTTTCAATAAGACTATAAAAATTTCAAAAAATTCACTACTTACTATAAATATAAAGAAGCAAACAAATTTTCTTCAAAGGACAACAAGTGCTATATTACAAAACATTCAAGCTCAATGACCTTTTTCCACTGCTATTGGTGGAATTTAATTCAGGAAGTATAAATTTCATTTTGTTCCTCTCAAAATACTAAAGTAGAACAAATTTCCGGGCACAGCTTTTACGAAATAAGACTCAATTCTATCTATATTTTTTACTCAATTCTTTTTGCGTACTATTCATTGAAAATCTTTAATTTGCATCCTATTTTATTACTTTCCATTCAATAATTTCTTTTCACCCAAAGATTTATTTCTTTAAATAACATGTTCACCTGATATGTTATTATTTTCCATTCAATGATTTCTCTACACATAAAGAACTTAATTCTTTAAATAACATGCTCACCTGATATGTTTTTATTTCCATTCAATGATTTCTCTACACATAAAGAACTTAATTCCTTAAATAACATGTTTACCGGATATGTCATTATTTTCCATTCAATGATTTCTCTACACATAAGGAACTTAATTCTTTAAATAACATGTTTACCGTATATGTTATTATTTTCCATTCAATGATTTCTCTACACATAAAGAACTTAATTTTCTAAATAACATGTTTACCGGATATGTAATTATTTTCCATTCAATGATTTCTCTACACATAAGGAACTTAATTCTTTAAATAACATGTTTACCGTATATGTTATTATTTTCCATTCAGTGATTTCTCTACACATAAATAACTTAATTCTTTAAATAACTTGTTTACCGGATATGTTATTATAAATGATTTTTGTAGAAAAAGAAAATGGATGCCAGAAAAAAAGAAAGTTGTGTTCGAGTTGAAGGAATTTAGGAAGTAAAATCATGTGATACTAAATTATGGAGTACAAGTCATGTTGGTACAGATATGGAAGAAACAATGGAAATTGATTTGAATGAATTCAGCGAAAGTTTGTCGGAGAATGTTGGCGATGACTAAGCCTTCAGTCACACAAAAAATATTTTCAAGTAAAAAGGAATCGAGTAGTACTTAAATATTAAATAGAAACTAAAGTGGTTAACCTATCGTATAGGAAACGAAGAGTTGCATTCAAAAATCTAAACGCATCAAACTCTTTCATAAGAATAAAGTCTTTGGAAGGAGTGGAGGTGATAAAAAAAAAGAAGTGATGACAAAAATTTAATGCCAAAAAGGAAAAGAAAAGAGTACTTTGATCGAATTAGTCTTACGTAAAGAGTTATGCTAGAAGATTCACCAAATATTCTTGATAGTAAACTTATTGATACACGATTGAAACTAAACCAGAAACGAGATTTCGAGAGAAGTTTTTGAGGGTAAAAGTAAAGATGAAAATTTTAAGAGCCAAATGTAATTTTGATCATAAGAGAACAAGCATAAGTGAAAAATATATCTGCCATCTTGGCAAAAAGTAGAGTAATAAAGTGAGATTGAAAGAAAAGTTGATACTGTACTAGGCAGAATTAGTAAAACTTTCCAGAAGATGAATCAATGGAACTGGAAATTTAGGAAAGGAATTGTAGTGTTTAGAAACGAAAAATTGGAGATAATTGGTGAATTTTGGGTTTGAAAGTTTAGAAAGAAATGGATTAGAACAAAAAATATAGACCGGATTAAGATACAGTATACTCTCGATATCTCGAAAACCTTGTTACATCAAAAAAATACTTTTCCCCTTACCTTTCCACCTAATATTAATTTTAATTCCTATCTCGAGGATTTTCTTGTCAAAACCCTGTTGTTTCGAATAATGTTCGAAGTAAAAAAATGACTTTTTTCTTGAAAAATTATCGCGTACCACCAGTTAGCATTATTGCCTCCTAAGAACAAATGACTCCCACGTATTGAAACGTTTCATGAAATGCTCCGAGAACATGGAAAATGATGATTTGGCAGCTATTTTTCGAATAGAAAAACTGATTGATGAGCAATTTCGAAAACGATATCGACAAGTTTTGATCTACCATTGTATTGATATCGATATCGACATAGTTTTTCTTACATAAACTCTATTAAAATCATTTTGACTGCTTTTTAATTTCAATTAGAAAAACAATGATGACACAATTTCTAAGAATTTTGGGACTTTCTGTACAACATATAATTTTTGTTTTAGCAATATTTACTAATAACTTGTTATATTACTGTATCGGCATAGGTTCTTAGAGTGAAAAACATAATAATTAGTCACTACATTTTTAAAAAAATCAATGCATTACAATTTTTTTTTACTGCAACCTTAAAAACATTTTTTAGCATCAGTTGTACTGTTTCCGTCCTACACAAAGTTGTTTGAAAAGATATTTTTTATTTATCGATTCCAAAGTTATATGATTTAGGGCAGTGTTCCCCAACATTTTTATCACCGCGGACTTGTCAACGTTTGATAATTTTACAACTTCCCACTGGGAGGGGGAAGGACGCTGATTGTTTATATTTTAGATTATCTTGATTTATTAATTTTAATTTAATTGTATTTGAACATGCCTTCAAAATAAAATGCAGTGACACCAAAAAATAAATATAAAGTGATTTAACATTTAAACACACTAGAACGTTAAATCAATGAGAACCCTGAGCTTGTTTCTTTGCAATGAGACGGTTCCATCTGGGGGTAATCGGAGACAATGATACATTACAAACATTAAAAAATTTATGTCACTACCTTCGGGGGCCACTCTTTTTAAATAAATAAAATTTTAATGGAACACAGATATTTTTAATTTGGGGTTTAAACCTAGGAATTTAAATTCCGTTTCAATGGAATGGGCGGCCCGGTACCATTTGATCAACGGACCGGTACCGGTCCGCGGACCGGGGGTTGGGGAACACTG
>NC_092213.1:4399084-4450712 GCF_043381705.1 Parasteatoda tepidariorum
TTCTAGTTTCACTTGATTTAAAAAATTGAGAAAAGATCTGAATGGTTGGCAGTTATATTAAAGACAAATATTAGAATAAAGTAATAATCGATCTGAGGAATTGTTTTATAAATACCAACAAAATACGAGATCATATGTGATATTATTTATTCAATTTATAATTATTTTTTACATTTTTATTAATACAAACATTGCATGCAACTGCTTTTTAAAAATAATTTATATTGGTCTAGCATCAAAATAATAATATTAATCCATGTAATTATGATTGTACTTATTAATTAATACGGTTAATACTGTGATGACAATAAGTACATTGATTTGAAATAAAAAAGTAAATAAAAATGTTTTTTAAGCCAATTTATCATTTTTCAAAATCGATAAATTGTGATGCAAAAAAAGCAATTGCTCAGCATTTTTTGGCAAAATTCTGTTTCTTCTTTGCTCATAAATGATGCCTGCTTCAGAGAACAGCCTCTCACTATAAACACTGCTTGCAGGAGGAGACAGATATTTATAGACTAATTTTGATAATATGGGAAAATTATTTTGATTTTTTTCCCACCAGTTGAGTGGTGATTCCTTCCTTTCAATAACTGGTAATGAAATATATTTATTCAACTCCTGCACTGAAGTTAACTCATTTTTGTCAGTATCAGTAATTTTATTATTTATATTACTGTTGTTAGTTATTTCTGAGAAAACATCCCAAACAGAAATAGATACACATTCCTCACCTTTAGTTGACTTGTGAGAATTTTCAGAACTTAAATATTTTGCGATTGACTTACTATTGTTCAAATTTTTTGACGATTTAAAAATTTCAGATGCTTTTTCCTTCATTAATGAAAGTAATAAAGATTTCTTGTGAGAATACTTCATCATAACTCTGATCTTTATCGAAAAACAGTGTTTTATATCGTGGGTCCAAAATCGTTGCCAGTGAATAATGTTTGTTCAACTGTATTGTCGAAAAACGTTTATGTGTATTTTTTTTCTAATGCATCTTTCATTCTTCCAATTCCAGAAACTTCAAAAGATTTTAACAAATATCGTTGTAAAGTTACAACCATAGGAATAACTTCAGAAATTAATGATTTTGAACTACTTATCTGTATAGTTATTTCTTCAAAGGGTTGAAGCAATTTTATACAATTTTCAATTAAAGTCCACTCATATGATGAAAAGTTCTGAATTTCATTGTTTCCATTCGCATAGATGGATATAGCATTTTGCAATTCTTGTAAGCGGTTCAACATGTAAAATGTACTGTTCCATCTTGTTGAAACATCCTGCACTAATTCTTTGTATTGTATATGTAACTGTTTTTCTTGTATTTCTTTAAATTTTGAACAAGCTAAAGAAGAATGGTTGAAATGGCTAACAATTCTTCTTCCTAGAGCAATGATATCCTTTAATGCTTTTTGGGAATTTAATGCATCACTTACAATTAAATGCAAATTATGTAAAAAAACAAGATTCACTTTCTAAATTGAGATCATTTACGGCTTTTACAATATTTGACCAGAATGACCAGAATATTTTACTTGTCACATTCCATTCCTCGCTCAAGCTGCTTAACATCTTGCCTACATTTTCTCCAGTTGGATTTCCGGTAAAGTGTCTTGAGTTTAATACAAAATGTTTGTAATTAAAATCATTATCNAAGCAAAAGAAAAATAATAGTTTTGTCTAGTCCAATTAAATATAAATACTTATTTTTAAAAAAGTACTGCGGCCAGAAACCGTATATCCGGCTCAAAGATTGGCCGGATATCCGGTATCCGGCCAAATTAAGATCCGATGCATCACTAGATAAACCTAGGAATATAAATCTAGTTTTAATGAAATGGCCAGCCCGGTGCTATTTGATCCACGTACCGGTACCGGTCCGCTGACCGGGAGTTGGGGAGCATACTTTAGGCGTATTTCGATCGAGTCCAAATTTTACACCCTTATTTGCTTAAAATTATTAAATAATTTGCTGAAAATAAATTTTACAAGCAATATGATTTAATGCATTTATAGTATAAAAGTAAGCGGTACTTCCATCACATATCCTTGATACCTCTCGTTTCTTGATACATCTTTTCTCGTTTTAGTTTTCAGACAATAATATGGTTCAATCAAACAGATTTCAATTCAGGAATTATTGAATAGGTTCCTTGGATCATTTTTATCCTCTTATATCAAAATATAGGAAAAATTGGTTTTCACAGTTTCTGTTAACCTTCTCGTCGCATATTTTTTTTATCAAAATAAATTCGAAAATTGCATATTTTTTATTGCTTTTTTTAAAAATCAGATGATGATTCTAAAAATGGCACGGCTTCAAAGTCTTTTTACAAATTTCAATTTTCAGTATTTCATGTTTAACAAAATAAGGCATTTTCCTAATAACAAATTATGCTATAATAATATCTTGATAAGTCGTGTTAAAGTAGAAAAATAATTTTAACAAAAGTAAATTATTACACCATCTTTTTTTAAAAGAGCAACTTTCTTAAAATTAAATGTGTTATATATAAGTTTAAACGTCAAATTGCGGTTCGAATTTGTTCATTTGAAAAACAAAGCAAACAGTTTTTTGAGTTGCACTAATATGTATTTATTTTTCACAAACCAAAAAAAATAAGAAACAATAAAGTAAATAAATAAACAATTTGTTTGTTCAATCGTAGAGAAAAGGGTGCACTACGATCAGTCAGACGTTTTGCACTGAGTAATTTCACTGATTAATTTCACCGATTAATAGAAAATATTTTTAAAATCTTATCAGCTAACTGAGACTAGAAAAAAAAACTTAGTTAGTACTTGCAGCGAGTGTTAATTTAAAGAAAACCTCTAAATACCAATAAAAATTAAGTAAAATAGTTCAGAATATTATCGGGTAAGAAATTAACGCGGTAAAAAGAGTAAAAGATATAATGATGAAGATATAATTTGCTGGATAGTTCTATGAATCACACGCGACCAGGCGATTAAAAATTTAATTTTGCAACTAAAATGTTAGGACAACATTTAGATAGATAAGATACTGAGATATATTTTAAGCTTAAAAATTTTGGCTACGTATTCGACAGCTTATTATGTTCGGTATCTAAGTTTTCTTTTAATAAAAACTTGACAATAATTTAAGAAGGAATTTTACTTTAAAGGAAAACCTAAATTAAAGTACTAAAAAAAATCGATTATTACATTAATGAAAAAATAATATACGATGTAGCGTAAAGAATAAGATTTTTAAAAATGTTATAATTTAATTAAATAGTTTTTAAAATAGTTCTGTAAAACATGCTCGGACAGGCGATTAAAAAATTTATTTTGAGATTAAGGCGATATGTAAAATGATGAGAAATTTTAAGATGCTTAAAAATGTTGAGTTTTTTTATGTATTAATAATTATAAAATATGTATAGAAGAATTGATGAAAACATTATCCCAAATCTATGCATACGTATGTATATTATTGAAATTGTGTCATTTATTGAAAAAGCAAACCAAAAAATAAAATATAATCACATTAAATCCAAGCGCAACCTGATGTTCTATCAGAAGCACGCTTTTCTAAAACTGGATATTCGTTGAATAAAATGTTTTTTATTCAATAAAATTATTTATTCAAATTTCGTTACTAAATTACGAATAAACGTTTAGACGACTAAGAAATAAATATTGTATTTTATAATTAAGAAAATTTAAAATTATAAGATTAGCACTCGGTTTTTAGTGAAAAATATATGAATTAAATTTTACGCTAAGCGTGCGTAAATCAAGTTCCTCGTAAGTTAACGGCATTTTAATATTAATCACCCCATTTAAATATTTCGTATTCTTTTTTTGAAAATAATCAGTTTTAATTTTTCTCAGCTTCTGCGAAATAAAAAACAATTGAAACTCTATATTTTTTAATAGAAAAATAGGTAGATTATTATGGTATAAAAAAATTATACCTCATAATTCAACATTTTTCCTTCTCAATTAAATTAAATAACAAAAAATAATAAATAATTATTAAAAATTATTTTTTGCATGAAATTATCTTAGAGTAATTGAGTTTTATGAGTCTGTGCAATTTTTTTAAAATTGCTTCATTAGTTTTACAAATATGACTAAAAACGCAAGAATTGAAATTAGCATTAATGGGTCCACACTTTGAATCGCTTTCCTGACCAAACTTTCTCAGATTGCGGCTACTATTTAAAAAAATAAATGTCTGTTCAGAGAAAGTGCGTTTTTGTGACCGATTTCTTCACTTAATTAATAGTTTAGCACTAAATAATTGAGGTCATCCCCAGGAACCATTAAGATTGACACCTAGTACGTGAAAATCCGATCATTAGAACGAAAGTTATTGAGGGTTAAGATCCCACTGTACATTCACGTGTGAAAGTGTGATAAATTATATATATTATTCGTAATGGCTAACTAAAATATTACGTAATACGTCACTCGTAATTCTTGTCAACTCATTTTAAATTGCTTCCATTGACAAACCGACGAAGACCCATCCAATTCAAAAAAAATAGTTAACCATTTTTCCTTACTATGCTAACGTAAAAAGTAGTTCCCTGTAATCACTCCTTCTTATTGCTCTACTCTTATTGCCCCACTTTTTTGAAAAAGTAGCGACCACAATTGTTTGTAGTGTAGTTCTTCCGACATTTATAACAATTTTTATAAAAAGAATATTTCTT
Organism: Parasteatoda tepidariorum; assembly: GCF_043381705.1. Classification (NCBI taxonomy): domain Eukaryota; kingdom Metazoa; phylum Arthropoda; class Arachnida; order Araneae; family Theridiidae; genus Parasteatoda; species Parasteatoda tepidariorum. The sequence goes on from NC_092213.1 coordinate 4,403,782, forward strand.
TTAAAGTTCAAAAGTTTCGTTTTAAGTTAAATAATTAATTCGAGTTGATTTAAAGATATTAGTCCCGCGAATAAGTTGTTTAAATTATAAGTGGTTTTAAAGATTTGTTTTCTTATTTGTATCTCTTTATAAAGCGATTATCTTATGCGAAAATACAATTGGATTTTCCCTCGTGCGTGCTTTTTAATTTCAATTAAAAATGATAAGGAAAGTAAAAAAATTGATTCAAGTTAGCTTTTGAACAAATCTAAGACACTGTCGCAGTTATACTTTGTGTAATGTTACTCTTTTATTTAAGTCTTTTCTTTCAATTTTTTTTAAACCTTTATTCACTTTTAATGATATAACAGTTTGAGTTTATTCTATGTGAAACTTACAAGTGATGTTTCTTAATTTAAGGGATTTTTTTCAACTTAAACGTAAATATACTGAAGATATCTGTTCGTCCTACATTGCTAGTCATTTAGCTTCCTGTGGAGAGATATATAATTTGTCTACGGTAAGAACTCACCCCCGTCATAAAGTCTGAGGCCATTTGTTGCTATGGAAGTCCATTTCAGGGAGGGTAGCACTCTAGGACTATAGACCGAAGATTTCCTTTCTGTCGTTGGCCAAAACTTGTACTAAAGCATAAAATAATTCGTTGAAATAGTCTCTCATGTGAATGGTTCTTAATTTAGACCCTCTATTATCATTCGTATTTTGCCGTCTTTTGGAAGAGGATGTCATTAAAACTAATTTATGACTTTAACCCACTATAGATGTTAATTTATTGGCTATTTCTTCCCGGTTTTTAAACTCATTTGCTTCTCCACTCAATCAATTTTTCAGAATAAACTCTCTGACTGAAAGATGAACCTCAAAACAACTTTTTCGTTCTTCAATGACCCCACAAATGTTAAACAAGAACAAAGAACCACCCAGAAGGGGGCAACCACAAACGATTTGCAGCTTTTGTGGCAGGGTTAAATTTCTTCTTTCAATTTGTTTTTGTAGAATATAAAATTTCTTTCAATTTGCTTTTGTTGGGTATCAATTTGGAACGAAAACCTTCTGCCTCTCCAAGATGCTATCAAGGGAATGTCGGCTTTAATATTAATGGAAATCCTCAAATCGTTATAAATTTTAGCGAATCCTTCTTATCGACCTCTTTATAACTTCGAATTTTTCCTTATTATATAAGATACTCAATTTAGGTGTTACTCTTGTATTTTATCTTCTTATCACGCTGTAAATATATCCTTATCTCGTATCTTTTACACTGCTTTATTTCAAATCCTTACATTTGTTACCCCTTTCGTTTCTAGTTAAATTTAGGCATGTCTTTGCTAAAATTTTGTCAAGAAACGATGCACTTATTTCGGTAAAAAAAATTGTCTGTTTAATATAATTAATGAAATAAAAGATCTCTGAACATGCAGTTTGAATTGTCAAGATTTTTGTGCTGGTTAATTATTTTTTCCTTGTATGGGCAAGTATTTGATTTGTAGCATATGCTTGTTTGTTTTAATTGGAAACAACCGATGATTGTATTTGGATATAGCAAGTCTCTGTATTATTTTCATAAATCTATGATTTTGATTATTTTTAGTGTTTACTTTATTCCAAATTGAGTGATATCAATCTTTTCTTTGTTAAGCACAAGAAGTGTGACTATTGGTTTGCTGATATCCCATGATAGTTTATTACAACCCCGTTTGCTTTAATTTCACTTGATACTATTTCTTAAATTTGTTTTTATGTTGAAATCAATAACTGTTATTCATTCAATGACTGAATAATTAATATCCAAGTACAATTTCAATACCCATAAGAAGAATTTAGCTGATCCGACCCCCGCCCAAATTTGAGCACTCGGAGGATATGACCCGCCGCCGCGACAGCCCAGTCGAGGGGGCCGCAATCCGACAGCCGGCACATGCTCCCAGCCGACCAACCAGATCAGTTAGGTCACATCCGTGGCATTTATCAAAAACCAAACATATAAAGCTGATGGCAACAGCAAGAAAACATTAAAAGCTCCAAGGGGTCCACTTTATAATACAGTTTGCCGGCGAGACCTCCCTTATAGTGAGCCAGTGAACCTACAAACCATTTCATTGTTGTATAAAGTAAAACAAGTAAAATGAAGGATTAACAACAGGCAGGCCCAGTGGAGACAAGAGAAGAGTCTTGCATAACAAATCGTAGGTTGCAAGCAAATGAAAATATAAAATTTTGCACACAGAAAAAAGTAAAAATTACGGAGCAAATCAGCGAACTCACTACACCAAATATACAATGAATCAGTAGTTGGCAAGTGGCCTCAGAGGAAGCATTTAAGTAAAAACAACAGGAACAATAGTCAATACCCGTAAGGAATAGTTTGTCCGACCCGCCGAAAATTTGGACACACGGTGGAAATGACCCGTCGCCGCGATTGCCCAGACGAGGGGGTCGCGATTCGAACACCCGCACATGTGCCCAGCCGGACAACCAGTTCGGCTAGGCACATCCGTGGCATTTATTAAAAAGATCCAACTTTACAGAATTTTTTTAAAAACAGGTGACGGCCCCAGCAATAGGAAATTAAGCTCCGAGAGGTTCGCCTTATAATGCAGTTTGCCGACGAAACCTCCCTTATAGTGAGCAAAGTTTACAGACCATTCCAACAGATACATGGTTGCAGTAACATAGTATACAAAATTGCATAAAATATTGTTATGTCTGCCTTCATAAAAGGATAAAACAGTTATATAAAAATCGAACCAAAAACGTTCCAATAAATAATAATGAGATGCAATAGAGTGAGATTAAAACTAATATGTTTGAGGCAGGGCAGGTGGTCGCATAGTAGCACTCCAAGGAGAAGCAAGAAGAGCAATGAGGCCAAGTTTAATCCATGTGTAAGGAGTCCAAGAGATCATCTGGTGTCATAATGTCCACCAAGGTACGTTTGATAATCTCGATAATAGCCTGTTTTTGTACTTAAGGTCTGAACCAAAGTGTCATGTCGTTCATGTTATGGAAAAGGTTACCACGAAGTGTCCGAAATTTTTCGCACTAGGTGATAAAGTGTCTGAGGGATTGATACCTTCCACAATATTTACAGCTAGTAGTGGCATGAAATAGCCTAGCTTGGTGCTCGCCGAACACTCCGTGACCAGTAAGGAATTGATTCAGAAAGAAATCACTAGAAAACCTATTCTCCTTGACATTTGGGTAGAAAGTGTGGGAGTGTCTCCCATTAGTTGTGTTTGACCACCTGCCAAATCGCATTGCTTACCCACCTCAACCTGTAAATTAATTTGTGGTTTCGTCAGAGGATAAAAGTAGTCGATCCCGCCATGTTTGGCTAGCATATAGCTGATATGCTAGTCAATACCCATAATATTATTATTATGAAAGGTCTCTTCCAGTACAAAGGTATGGTCAGCAAAATTCACATTATCTTATAACAAATAAAATATTTCCTTTGCAATAAAAGCGTTAATTAAGTTTGCATATAAAAATCTCTTTCTTTCAGACTAGAGGATGTCTTTTCATAGCAAAAATGTAGAAAAATATACGCATTTTTTATCGCTTTAACAGTATTAGAAAATTTTAATGTAAAAGTAAACTTATTTTTTAAATATTTTATAACTTTTGCAATTGTATTTTTATACTTAAAATATTGTTCAAAATCATCCTCGAATGATACAGATATTCAAAAAAATAATGCAAATGAATTTACATTGCAAACATTTATTACATAATTTAGATTTCCCTTTAGGTACAGAATGTTTAAAACAAAAAGAATTAGAATACACAAAAAGAGGAAAAAATTATAAATCAGTGAAATGCAGATTGGAATGATTCACTAACTACTGCAGCAGATTGTGCTGCAGAACCATAGTTGACATTTCCAATGCTAGCTGAACCAAGAATATGAATCAAAGCTGCGATCAATTCAACGAGTGCTTGTATAGTAACTTCACATTCAGAAGCTCCGGGATTACCAGCTCTTACTTGAGACATTACAGTTCCAATTGTATTTGAAAGATTTGAAGCATTAGCTGTACCTCCAGACACTAATTTTGACGCAACAAAAGAAATTCGAGAAGTTGATGCTGGAGACGAAATCGCCGATGCTGCAGCGGATGCTGCTGCGGCACCTGATTCACCTGGTCCATAACCACCGGGTCCATATCCACCTGAACCTCCTGATCCACCTGCTGCAGCGGCTGCTGCTGCGGCTGCGTCACCTGATCCGCCGGGTCCATAACCACCTGGACCATATCCACCTGGTCCGTATCCACCTGGTCCACCTGCTGCTGCAGCGGCTGCTGCTGCGGCACCTGATCCTCCTTGTCCATAACCACCTGGTCCATATCCACCTGGTCCACCAGATCCACCTGCTGCTGCAGCAGCTGCTGCTGCGGCACCTGATCCTCCTGGTCCATAACCGCCTGGTCCATATCCTCTTGAGCCTCCTGATCCACCTGCTGCAGCGGCTACTGCTGCGGCTGCGTCACCTGATCCGCCGGGTCCATAACCACCTGGACCATATCCACCTAGTCCACCAGATCCACCTGCTGCGGCAGCGGCTGCTGCTGCGTCGCCTGATCCTCCTGGTCCATATCCACCTGGTCCATAACCACCTGATCCATTTCCTCCTGAACCTCCTGATCCACCTGCTGCTGCAGCAGCTGCGGCTGCGTCTCCTGATCCGCCGGGTCCATAACCACCTGGACCATATCCTCCTGGTCCGTATCCCCCTGGTCCACCCGATCCACCTGCTGCTGCAGCGGCTGCTGCTGCTGCGGCACCTGATCCTCCTGGTCCATAACCGCCTGGTCCATATCCTCCTGAGCCTCCTGATCCACCTGCTGCAGCGGCTGCTGCTGAGGCTGCGTCACCTGATCCGCCGGGTCCATAACCACCTGGACCATATCCACCTGGTCCGTATCCACCTGGTCCACCTGATCCACCTGCTGCTGCAGCGGCTGCTGTACTAGTGGCACTATCATTTCCTGATGCTTGGGCAAACATACTGATCATAGTACGGATTTCATTAACAAAAGCAGGATTTCTGCTTCCTGTTGTTTCGTAAAATGCCGCATCTAAAGCACTTGCTATGGCATCAGTAGTCGCTCGAACATTCTGACCGCTTGCATCCGATACGGCAATTTCTGCTACAGCAGATGCGAAGGCTGTGTTTAAAGCTTGCATTTTGTGGGGAGTTATATTTCCTTTCATTCCGCCCATTGCTCCCATCATTGTTTCTCCTATAGAACTCATATCCTCCATTTGGTCTTGCGAAAACGCTCCACAACTTCCAGCATAAGTCATAAAACTTTTAACAAACGCATCAGCTCTTTCATTGCTAGTCCATGGTGTATTGTGATTCCCTACAGCAAACTTGCTGTGAAGGCATACAGCTAGCAAAAAAGCTAAAGAAAGTCGACTGAACCAAAACATCTTTAAGTAAAGCTCGACTGAATACTTTTCCTGTTCCTCCTGCCTCCTTTTTATACAGCAGTTTTCGTGAGAAGGAGCAGGTTTGTCAATATCATATAACGCGAGCTTTGACGCAAATGCCATCTTCAGGTGTAAATACACCTGCTTTTCAGTGCGACGTGGAACATTTTACGTAGCATTTTTTTGAATAATTTGATATCTGTTAAGCCTTATGAAAATTTTATGTTTAGCCTTATTAAACTTAAAATGATCGTTTTTTATACAATTTTTGATGGCTTGAACTACAGTGCTGAGATTCATGAACATTTTATTATTTAACAGTAATTTATTAATACATCATCTTAATGAATTCGGTATAATTTTTATTCGGTGCGAAAAGAGGATGTGTTTCAATTTAAAATTTTGGAAGCAAATATTTTTTTTATTTTTGGTTTCCATTCACGTTGATTTGCAGAACTTGAGTTTGAAATAAATTGAGGGAAAATTTTTTATTGGAAATATCACATTTTCCTAACATTCATCTTTTTGAAGAAATCATTAAAATCATTTCTTCTTGACTAATTTGAAATCCTCAATCATTTTCGGAATTTCAATCATGACGGCAATGGTTTAAAATTTTGAACTTTTATTTTAATGTATTTTGGAGCAGTCCCGCTGTGGACCGATCTTAAAGACACGATTCCCAGCAGTTTCCCTGCAGGTTGGGTGACTGCAATGAGATCGAGGGTATGGATCCTTCATTAAAATGTTCTACCTACTACCGTACATTATAACGTTCTACCTAAGGGTCGTCGGGCTACCGAAGTGGGGAGGGGGATCCTCTGCAGAGGATCAAAATTGTGATGGCATGTTTTCGAATCATCTTCAAGGAGGATTCCGCCGCCAATAGCCCATTGAACAGCTCCAGTGCAACGTAAATAAATTACAACTAATACTTAAAATTATATCTATGTTTTTTAAAATCGATTCAAAATATTTGCCGCAACTTCGAATTTTACAAAAATATTTTAGTTGAACAGAGAACTTGATTTTTTTTTAAATGAATCTTCTTATTTAAATTTTTTAATACGAAAAAAAATATGCTCTAGTTTCTGTAGAGTACGCCAAATTGAAGCGAATCTTATCAAAAACATTTTTTAAAAAATACTAATTCTTAGAAATAATTCCTTTTTTTTAAAGCCTATTTTGTTTCTAATTACTTTCTTTTTCTGAATACGTTTTACAAATAAATCGAAGTATTGTTTTCGTCAGGGGTTAACATCTTTTTTTTGTGCGTGTGTATTCAGAAAAATAATCACGCTTCATGTTAATTCAGAATTGCAATGAATAAAATCACATACCAAAAAGATTATCTAAGTTTAGACAATATAAAAAGCGTAAAAATAAATATTTGTTTACAGTTTATAATTGCGCAATCTTATTGTTTACTTTTCTCTTAAGAAGAGTTTCTAAAATTATATACACGTAGTCAATTTGAAAAAATAAACTCACCATTCCATAATCAGAAAGTACCGCAGTGGACTGATCGTTAAGACACGGTTTCCAGCAGATCATCGAAGTTAAGCATCACTGGCTGCGGTCAGTGTGCGGGTGGGTGACCACTTGGATCAGTTTGCGTAGGGACCGAGGGTGTACGGTATGGGTCCTCGTTAAACTGTGCTACCGTAAAGTGCTCGACTTCGCGAGCAGGTCGTCGGGCTACCGAAGCGGGGATGCCATCCCCTGCGCAGAGGATCAAAATTGTGATGGCATGTTTTCGGATCATCCTCCGGGATGTTTCCCAGACCGTCGCCAATAGCCCATTGTGCAGCTCTAGTGCGACGTAAATTAGCAGCAACAACAACATCATAATCAGAACAATGAGAAGATTTAATTTTTTGACTACTAATGTTCAACTCTGAAGCCTTGAAATTTTGAACCCAATCCGGAGGACAAGAGAACTCCTGGCTCAATTATTGCTAGAAATTTACCCTCCTGATGAACTTTTGATTGAACTAACCCACATTTGCTTTACAGGGATCGGAAGACCACGAAAACTTCCAACTGTTAGCCTGATGACCCAAACTCCTAATCCATCCACCACTGAGGATATTTTACTGTGTTCGGCACGAGATGGGTGAGTAATTCTTTTTGGCCAGTCATCGCAGAAATTCAAACCCAGGTCACCTCATTGAGAGGTGAGCAAGCTATCCCCTGAGCCTCCATGGCCCTGATAGATTTAAAGTTGACACATAAACAAAAACAATTGTCCACGATTGCAGCAATTAAACCGAAAGAGCCGTGGTGGCTCGCGTACCATTTAGGTGAACCGGGTTCGAATCTCAGCGATGGCTTGTTGACACGAATTCCGTTCCCGGTCCTCGCCGACAAAGGTGCTGAGGTTAAATATCCTCAGAAATAGGCGGATCATGGGTTACAGCCCCCTTGTCGTTAGGCTAACCGTATTAGGCATTCGTGGTTTTCCCCTCCCTGTAAAGCAAATGCGGATTAGTTCCGTCAAAAAGTCCTCCATGAAGGCAAATTTCTCCCAATACTTTTTCTAGCAGTTCCTTTGTCTTTTGGATATAATTTAAAATTACAAGGCTACGGAGTTAATCATTAGTAGTCGTACACCCGAAATTCGGTCACCTGTTCAATGACGGTTATGAAGTAAAATTATACCAAAGTCGAAAGATCCCAAAAAGAAAATGCGTGATTTAAATAACTATAAATGCCATGATTTTGTTTAGAGATTTGAAGAAATATAAATAAAAGAATGTTTAGAAGGTCACCCTTTATCGGCAATGGAGGTTTAAATATGATAAATTTAGGTCGGCAATGGAGGTTTAAATTATATAATACGGTGTTTACAAACATTAAACCTAACTCTATCATCATAGCAATTTTTGGCCCAGAAAAATTTAAAAGAATATGTGTTTTTGAATAGAGCATCTCAAACATATTCGGTGGAAGACCTTTGTGTTCAAACAGTCAACGTTTGTTGTAATCTATCTGGACACTGCTCAGACTCGACACTTCTTGGGTGAGCCAGGACAATGATTCTATAAACGCTTGCAGACAGAGAAAACAACGAAATCATATGATGGTAGTGGGCCTTTATAGAAATGTTCTGAAGTAGATGTCCTGATGTCACTAAATTAGACTCCTCCCTCATAGAGCGTAGGCCTATCAGCAGCACGTAAGGTCAAGTTTTTATTTACTTACTTTTTGTCATTAGATAGGTATTTTTTTTTCGATCTGATTTCTCGAGATATCTCTATTTTTAAGTATACTTTCTTCTGGAAAAATTTACATCTGCTATAAAAAAAAGGGGTTCGGAAGGGCGAGTCTCAAGATCGGAATGAAAAACTTTTCCATTTTTGATCCTGGGAAACCTCCAGGAAAGACCACCTGTTGCGAAGGAGGCACAAATTCCATAGACTTTGGGTTGAATACAACTTCAATAGAGAATCTCTACCAGCGACCGGCTGAAATCTCTGCATCAAATGCGGAGAAAGTCAAACAAGAAAACACGAGAGAATGTCACCAAAAAAATAATAAATAAAAAAATAAAAAATATATAATTAGATTAAGATGCGTTCAAAATATTTGTGTGGTGCCTTTACATTTAGCGAGCTCTTTTTGACGATCGCTGAATGTGATCCTCATAATACAGTCAAAGATGTGCAATCAATGCTTTATTTTAAGAGTTATATTAGAAAGAAAAAAAAGCATTTTAGAAAGAAACAAAGCATCTCCAACAAACCTCTACTCATCTTTTAAAGCTAACTCATTTTTAGGATGCGAAATTCAACTTAAACTTAAACAAAAAAAAACATAATTGTTTATTTATTTAAAATAGTTCTATCATCCATAACTTATTTGTAACCGCCGTTGAACTGCCGACTTAATTTCGGGTTAACGACTACTAACGCTCAACTCGTAACCTTGTTATTCCGAACCCGAGCCAGAAGACAAGGGAACTCCTGGATCCATGATTGGGGGAAATTTGCCTTTGTGGAGGACTTTCTCGATGGAACTCGCCTGATTCTCTTTTTCTCACCAACCAGAGTCAAAACCTGTCTTAAATAATGCCCAATGACCCTACTTGAAATAATTAAACCTCGTAACCATAGTAACTGCCACCACTGAAGACGAATGGATAGGGGAGTTCTTTGCATATACAAACTTTGCATATACAAACTATATGGTATCCTAGGCAACGAGGAGGCGGATCAGGCAGCCAAGGAAGCCGTCAGCCTCAGCCAAATCAATTTAGAGGTCCCAAGTTCCAAGGCCCAGATCAAAACAATCATCAAGTCCAACAACCTAAATAGATGGAAAACAGAATGGCAGAGCTCCGAGAGAGGTCAACAAACCTATATTTTTTTTAAAGACCCTTCCACCAAACGACTACAGGCCAACTTTTACTTAAACCAATTACTTACTGGAGATACCAAAATAGACTTTTCAATAAAAACCCAAATTGTACCTACTGTGGGGACAATCAGACAATCGAACACTTGATCTTGAACTGCCCACACTTCCAGACACTCCGTGGAAACCATTTTGCAGGACAAAATTTGCACCAATGCTTTGCTAAGTTGGTCTGTAGAAACATAGTTAAACAAATTATAAAGGTAACATTGGAGGACACTCTGAACCACATTTAACTATGCTCGGAGCCTGCGAACACTATTGCTGGTGTCTTGTGTTTCTGTCTAATTTCATTTTAAGCTTCTCTACGTTTTAACTTGTATTGTTTTGTTTTGATTCTTAACTTGTTCTGCCTTTTAACCTTTTTATCGAATTTTAACTTCTATATTTTATCACTGTTTTGCATGTTCCTGTAAAGTTTTAACATTTATTGGTTTTTGGGTGATTTTGTTTTTTTTTTTAAACCTTTTTACTACTTTATTATTTTATTTGGTTTTAACTTGTTTTATAGAATTGTACTGAACATTAATTTAGATATTCGGATTTTTATATTCACTGTTGATAGAGATTTACGTATTTTTAATGTATGATTTGTGTATGTATCAACTCTTGTATGCCCTAAAATAGGGCGGGGCGAGATAAGAATAAACTATATACAAACTAAATGCTCACCCAATACGAAAAAACAACAGAATTTTATCACGCCAACTAGGCCCATCTACTGAAGCCACTTAGTTCCTTTCATCTGGGTAAATATTATTGCCCGGGGGGGTGCTAATCTGTAAAACCTCATGACCGACAGAACGGAGTCCAAACGTTGACACCACTCTGTATTTCTCTACTCCCTTCAATATATGAAATATTTCCTGCACTCTTATGACCCTGGATTATTCTCATTCACGCGTAGATATCAGATTATAAGGATAGGTGAAACAACCCAATAAACTCATCCCACGGTTAATTGGATTGTCCTAACGAAAATGTCTTTTTTGCGAGTTTGTTCCAGTTGTAAAGGTGACTTAGAGTTTTATAACCATACTAGTTGTAAACGATTTCAAAACTGTAAAGGTTGAAATGTTCTTATGCAGTTCATTGGATGGACAGACTTCTGTCGGTTATTTCACTGTAATTTTAGAATGAAAATTCTAACAGTGTAGGAAGAACCGCAATCTGAAAAAATATGGCCCCAACAGTAAAGGCAGGAAAACGGTTTGAATGCTTTAATGTCAATTACATTTTTTGCTTGTTTCGTTAGCTTAAAAAAGCTACATTTTTTAATTTTTAATTTCCCACGAACTATTCTACCGATTCCTATTCATTTTGTCATTTGAAATAACATAGATTAAATGTGTGTACCTTTATTGTTCAAAATCTTTTCGACCCTAATAAATTAAATAATAAAAATAATCATGAATAATTGTAAGGAAAATCATTTTTTTACACTTAATTATATGTAATTTTAGAGCATCATTGATCTTTGTATAAAAAAGTTTTACAATTGTGTGCAAGTATTTTGTGATTCGCTTCACTAACTTTGGAGATATAGCAAATACCCAAAAGGTGAAATCACCATTTTAAGGGACCTGTCTAAAAAATTGGGACCCAATTTTTCAAACTGAGGCTGCCCCCCCCCTTTTATGTTAACTAGTCGGCAATCTAATTCAGAAGAAAAAGGTGCGTTCATTTAAAGAAAGTATGTTTTCGTGTCAGATTTCATAACTTGCAATATCGTTTGTTCTAATTAACTCTTTGCTTACGGTATACCATCCGTGCCATTACACAGGGTCCACATGTTGTACCAGCTGTAAGCATAAGGTAAATTAGTGTATTTAGGGTTAGGCCCTCTAATTATTAAGTACGTAACAATCTCATTATTAGATCAAAAGTTATTGAGGTCCAATCAAGAGCTGATAATAATAAATTACTTCATTTCCTATTATTTAGAGAATCGAATAATTAATAACTTATTTTTCATAAAAAAGATTACGCAAGCGACGTGTTCTAAAATAATTTATTAAAATATACAGTAAATTTCATGAAACTACGTCTCAATTTTCGAATAAGGCCATATTTTACGTAAATACGTAGGTTTAACCAATCAGCGTATCAATGCATAAATGAATTTCGTCATGGGTCTGGTTCCATGAAACAAATAAGAACTACTTGAATTTTGAATGCATGGAATTTGAGAGTGTATGAAAAGCTGTTACATTTTGTACATAATATGGAAATTTAAAGTTACAATTCGTGCCTACATTTAAATGTCAGGCGCAAAAGTTGTTTCTGGGAATAAACAAAAAGGAAGCTCTGAGCAAAGAGGGAGGATGATAAGATTAATTTTGTATACAGCAGGTGATTATTAACTTCGGATTCAATTCTTCTGGAATTTAATTTATGTATTGGTATTTACCAAAAGATTGTTTGATATGCGCAATCCTCAAAACATGAGCACGATTTTAACTGTTTTTGTGTAAACTGTATCCTTCTGATCGTGATAAGAAATGAATACTCTACATAATCTATTACGCAATGGTTGTGCGCAATGGTCGTCGGAAAACTACATTTTCTTTGTACTTAGCTACAACTATTTCATTACAATTGTGGTTAACCACAAATACTTTTTTTAAAAAAATATATGAAACCGGTTACAAACTACTTTCGAAATGTAAACACTACTTATAGAAGACAAACTTAACTGGAGAATTTAATTTTCGCCAAGATTCAAAATGATTATAAATAAAAAAAATTGGCATTGTTAAATAGGAGGTGATATTAAGAAGTTTTAATTCATGTTTACATGAAATAGTTTTTCTTTATTTTATTGTAAAGCACTTTTTACGAATTTGTTCTTTTCACTTTCAAACTCTTATTTCATTTTCTCGACAGTGATTTAAGAAATGCTGGGAAATATTTGTGATTTAAGTGATCAATTCTTTTTTATATTCCTCAAGAAATAAAGTACATTGCTTAAAACAATACAAAAACGGACCACTCTGAATAACTTTTGATTTAATGATTGGATCTTCACGTTTTAGAGCTCAATCTTAATGGTTTGAGCGGGTGACCGCAAATATGCTAACTATTTAATGCAGACTATACTTTAAGTTACGAAATCAGACACAAAAGAGTACTTGACATTTCCTGGGAAATCGAACGTTATAAAAGTCAGATATTTGAAATTCGATTTCTCAGGAACGATTCGACCGATTTCGTACCTATTTTTTCGAGCATCAGACGTCGATCTTATTAACACTCGGGCACAGAGGCATTCTCATTGCGTCCGTTGATGGGCTATTTGAACCCATCAGATTCAAAAGATTTTTTGCGTTGTCTCTTATTTTTAAAAGTTGTTTCCAGGAATCTCTACTCACTACACTACTTCTACACTACACTACAAACTACGGGAAAAAGTAGCATCTACAGTAGTTTTGTTGTGTGCTTCTTCCGACCACTGGTTGCGCGCAATCTTATTGTCACATAGGGAGCAATTTTTACTTCACCCGATACCAAGTAAACCCTCTGTAACTCGACAACTCAGATTTAAGAAATAGTTACGCAGGTGTTCGAATGCATCCTATTAAACTTGTAAAAAATATTTTTTTAAAAACTAAGAGTCTTAAATATAAAAATTTATTGATGAAAAAGTGTTTGTCAAAAATTCCAATACATTAAAGATTTCAATTTATGTGAAAATTTTTGAAACGATTGTTGTTTTCATTGAAGGAAAGTCCCATACCACATTTTCCCCAAACAGTTTGTGTAAATCCCTTTACATTTCATATATTTTCCTTCTCTCTCTCTCTGACCTGTTAAGGCCAATGCTCATCTGGTTTTGGGTGGGCGCTTTTTTTCTTGAATGCCTTCCTCTAGAGCCGCGCGATGGCGTTCTCCTTCCAGTGAGGTAAATCGGGTTCGAATCCCAGTGACGGCTGGTTGATACCAATCCTGCTTGCACCGACCACAGTGCTGATGTGAAATATCCTCAGGGGTAGACGGATCATGGGTTAGAGTCCCTTTACAGTCAGACTAACCACGGGAGGTTCTCGTGGTCTTCTCCTCCATGTGAACTAATTCCATCCAAAAAGTCCTCAACGAAGGCAAAATTCTACCAATACTTCCCCAGGAGTTCCCGTGTCTTCTGGATTGGGTTCAAAATGACAAGTCTACGGAGTTGAGTATGGATAGTCGTAAGCGAAAAAATTGAGTCGGTTGTTCAACGACGGTTATAAAACTATAAAATAAAATGCCTCTTTCCACATCGCTTTTCCTNGTTGTTGTTGTTGTTGTTAATTTACGTCGCACTAGAGCTGCACAATGGGCTATTGGCGACGGTCTGGGAAACATCCCGGAGGAGTAAAATGTATGCAACAATAATGTATATTGACTATTTTTAATTCTGTCTTTCTATATTTTATTATATTTATATTATATTTTATTATCATATATTTTATATATATATTATATTATATTTTATTATATTTTTAACTAACTACCAAAACAAAAGTAAAGTAAAAATCAGCAGCAATTGAGATTGTAGAAGTTATGCTTGGAGTTAATTTTTCGAAACAATTACAGTCCATACCTCTTTCAATTGATACTGTTGCTCGTCGAATGGGTGATACAGCTGAAAATGTAGTGTCAGCTTTTCTCGATGTTCCGTGACAAAATGTTTTCAATAAAGTTTGAAGTAACAGATATTAATAAAGATGTTCATTTCATTGCCTATGTTTGATTTTGTGACAATATGTCAGTAGTAGAACTACTTTTCTGCAAATCAATAGAACTCAAAACAACAGCGCTAGCATTATTTGTTATTTTAAATGATGTTATGAATGATGTAAACACAGAATGCAAAAATTGCATCGGAATATGCAATGGAATATGCATCGGAATATGCTCGTTCAATATCCGGAAGGTTCGAAAGTATACGAGGGTAGCTATTTATATTTCTGGCCTAATAATGAAAAAACAAATATGTAGGATCGAAATTGGTTTTATTGTTTTTCAAAATATTCTCCATGATGATCAATACACTTTTGCATGCGTTTGAACCAATTTTCAAAGCACTTTTTCCAGTCCGATTGAGGTAACTCCAAAACATGCGTTTTGAATGCATCAACCGCTTCTTCGGGGGTCGAAAATCGTTGTCCACGTAATTTATTTTTGATGTGTGGGAATAAGAAGAAGTCATTGGGTGCCAAATCAGGGCTGTACGGCGGATGACCCATCAGTTCGATCTTTCGCTCCGTCAGAAATGCCTTTGTTTGAGTCGATGTGTGAGAGCTCGCATTGTCATGATGAAGAATGATTCGCCTGTTCTTCTGCTTTTTTCGAATTTCTCCGATGACTTCTGGCAAACAAATGGTCGTGTACCATTCAGAATTGACCGTCCTGCGTTGCTCTAACGCCACTGTTGCCACATGACCGTTAATGCCGAAGAAACAGGCAATCATTTGTTTCGATGTGCTTCTTCCTCGAACAACTTTTGTTGGTTTTGCCTCGTCTTGGAAGACCCATACAGTTGATTGCTGTTTTGTTTCCGGCTCATATGCATAGATCCATGATTCGTCACCTGTGTAGATGTTATACACAGCCTTTGATGTACCTTGAACGTATTTTTCCAACATTTCCTTGCACCAATCGACACGAGCCTTTTTTTGAGCGTTTGTCAGATTATGCGGGATCCAACGCGAACAAATTTTTTTTACGCTCAAATGTTCATGCAATATTTTATTGATGCTAGTCATACTAATGTCCAAAGACGCCTCTATCTCACGGTATGTCACATGACGATCTTGCTTTATCAGTTCACGCACAGCATCGATCTTTTCTGGCACAACAACGGATTTTGGACGACCTGCACGGGATTCGTCCTGGATCGAACATCGACCACGATTAAATTCGTTATACCAATTTTTTACAGTGCTGTAGGATGGCGCTTTATCGCTGAATAAAGAATTAAGTTCATCGAAGCACTCTTGTCTTGACAATCCACGTCGAAAGTTATGAAAAATAATGGCACGAAAATGCTCACGATTCAATTCCATTTTTTGAAAGAGAAGATCTTTTCTATTTATTGTCAACAACACAAATGAAGCTATAATGGTAAATCGTCTGCTGAATTTATGTTTAAAAATATCAAACTTTTGATTAAAATCGCCTGCGGTCGCCTAGCAACACTTACTGTTGCCAAGGCCAGAAATATAAATAGCAACCCTCGTACAAGCCCTAGTAAAACAAAAATCGCCTCAATGCGTCTGGACACATTGCATGATCCACAGAGAAGCTTTGGGTTCTAAAGAAATACGTCCTGGTTTAAATATTGTATTAACCGCGGTTGTAACCGTTGCAAATTATATAAAAATGAGAACACTGAGATCGAGAATCTTTTCTGCTCTTTGTAATGACATGGGTTCAGAGCATTCAGAGTTACTATTTAAATATGAGGCGAGATGTTTATCACGTGAGAAATTTTTGCAACGTGTTTATGAATTAAGAGAAGAAATCGTCACTTGCTTAGAAGATAACAGACCGGAAACCGGGAATTTACTCTACTGTTTATCTGTGATGAAATTGAGATACTTGGTCGTCATATTCGAGAAATTAAATAACTTGAATCTTAATCTCCAAGGAGCAAATACAAATAAATTGGATACGAGTGATGAAGTTAATGCTTTTTGTAGAAAATTAGAACTGTGGGGCAGAAATTTAAAGCAAAAAAACCTAACAATGTTTGCAAATGTGGATAATTGTACTAAAACTTATAAGGCTGAAGAAGAATATATAAAAGTTACGTTTGTAACCATTGAAAATCATTCCATGCTGGCAAAGAATTTTAAAAAGTATTTTCCTGCTCATGACAAACTGATAGCAAGTTACGAGTGGATTAGGAATCCATTTCATAAGACTCCCGAAGGACTCTCAATTGATGAGGAAGAAAAAATCATAGACTTCTCGACAAGTGGCGAAACTAAAATACAATTTAGTAATATATCACTATTTGAATTTTGGCAGGAAGAGGATTTTTCTGCACTGAAACAAAGGGCATTTCGCATTCTATTACCATTTTCAATATCCTACCTTTGTGAAACTGAATTTTCTGCTGTGGCTTCTTTGGAGACAAAATATAGATCACTGCTAAATATAGAAACAGGACTGAGAGTGGCTATTTCTAATATTAAGCCTCGCCTCAAAAAACTTTGCTCTGCAAGACAGGCCCAAGGAAGTCACTAAAAATTATTAATTTTTTTAAAAAATTTAGTATGTTTGATTAAGTAAGGTGGGTAAACCAAAGGTGGCCAGTGCTCCTTACGTAGCTCCCCCCCCCCAAAGTAAAATGAAATTTATTTTGAATCATAAGATATCCCTTCTTCATTGTAAATCTTGTACCTGAGGTGCACGAGGCTGAATTGGAAGATATTTCCTTGAATGGCCTCCATTGTACGAAGTGATTTAATTTTTTGCAGTTGTCGTTCTAATTTCCAGGTGAGAAGATAATGTAATTTATATGTGTTTAAATTCTTAGAACTTTGAGTTATAATATGTTTTCTGAAAGTTTATTTCTTTTTCTTTAACAACATTACTTTAATTCGAATTAATCTTTCAGATTTTTTATCAGATGTTTTATGTCGTGCAAATGGTAAGAGAGACCTTATGTATGTTCCCTAGTGGCCCGAGACGCGGGCCACCTTCGGAAGCAAACGTGAAATCTATAAAAGAACTAATTATAAATAATTACGTAGCCTATTATTTCTCAAAAAGGAATGCTTGAATTAAATGCCAATTGATTTATTTCATTTTAGGCAAATGTGGAACTTTGGTATTTTTTAAATTTCTATAATATTTTGACGTTCTCTGCACTTTAGTAGACTTTGCGATATTTTGTTTCAAATTTTTTGTTTTGTTTGCATTTTAAAGTCATTTTTTAGGTATTTTTTTTTATTTTTGTGGTAGTTATGAGTGTTTTTGTGGTCGATTCTGATATTTTCTTGTAAATTAGATTGGTTATGGGTTTAGTTAACTCTAGTATAGTTATTTAACTCTTACTTGTTGGCTAATCCTTTTGAAAAAATTAACTCAATAATTCTTGATTAATTCTAATGAGTTAACTCAAAAGAATCGCTAGTGACTTCACACAAGAACTATCAAAGTAAAATCAATAAACGAATTATACACTCTGAATACAAATATCTTTTTTAAAGTCGGGAAACTTGTTCCTACCAGCAAGACACTTAAAGTGCCTTTTTAAAAGAAGTTTGCCAGTCCAAGTGTTTTTTCTAAAGATAATTTGAGTAAGTGAAAAAGTGATTTCAATACATAGCTCACCTTCGGAGCCTGTGCGAAACCATAGGTGCAGAAACTACAATTTTAAAATTGTACTATAAAATAAATGAAATTTTATTTTACAATTAAAAGTATACGTGATATATATTAGAGATAGATGTAAGATGTTACAGAAAACATTCAGCTACACAGACTTAATCAGAAAATTATAAAAAAATCCTTAAGGCCAAGCCACCCTTATCTCCCCACCTTAAGTTTTGATTTAATAAGTTGTTTCACTTTAATAAGTTATTAAATATGTCAAAATGTATTTTGTTTTCTATGTATATGTGCGCTTTCCTTTCATCCAGTTAACCAATTTTTTTTAATAATATTTTCTCTTGAATATTCTCGCGCCACCCCTCTGGTGTGCTCGCGCCCCACAGGTTGAGAATCGCTGTCGTAAGCGAAAAAATTGAGTCGGTTGTTCAACTACGGTTATAAAACTATAAAATAAAATGCCTCTTTCCACATCGCTTTTCCTGTTACCTCTGTCTTAAGTGATCATTTTACAAAGGGTTTTCAGTGCGAAAGTCAGCAGAATTCAAGATTTTTGCAGTTTTACTCAATGAACACGTTTATACAATAGCCAAGTGTTAGACACGACCCAATCCAGAATATTATCTTTTGTTTCTCAGTAATATCCTCCCCTAATACTGTTCATCAAATCTACTCCTCCTCCCTGTTATATTCAGATACAACAAAGGGTCGGTCCATGATTTTGTAAAGTGAACCATTGTTTCTGGTTCTTCACCAGCAAAAGAAGATTTTGCTGTCTATTCCATGATTGTTGTTGAAACATCGACTGTTGTACAGTAGATGATTCTTTTTGCTTCACATCTTTATCGTTGTTGCAGTTAGGTTCTCTTTATTGCTTCCCAATCTTAGAATACCCTCCTTTAGCCAAATATACAATCAAGAGGATTGTTGTAAAAAAATTATCAAACTATATCCTGTCGTGGAACTATCTCTGCATTACTCTATCGGCAGCTGCATCAAGAGTTGTCAATACCTGAATCTATTTTATCGGAAAATCCAGCTTATTATAGGATTGATACTGACTTTTCATCCATGTTTCAGATATCCAATGCGGTGATACAAAGGGTTAGGATAGGACAAAATGAGGACATTTTGTTACCAGCCAGTTGTAATAGTGGCTTTTTTTAAAAAAAACATTTTTAATGAATTTAAAAACTGTTGATAATATAAATGTAAGGGTATTTTACAGCATTTTTACAGCTTTTACAGCATTTTTCAAAGCACGCAAAACATTATAAGAACGAAGAAGAAATTTTATATACAAGCTTCAGTTAAAGTAATTTTTAGATTATTATATTATATATATATATATATATATATTTGAACAGGTCCATACGTACGTCTAAGAAAGCGATTAAAATTCAAAAGTAATAATTTCAACAAGGAATCAGCTNTATATATTCGTGATAACCCCATATGGATTAAAAAAATAATTATAATAAAATACACATTGCATTTTCGAGGGGAAAATTGCTCTCCGGTTGGCTACAATCTTTTAATCACCATTTATTACATTTAGTTTTTTTTTTTTTTTGACATAACAAAAGTTTTTAAAACATAGACGTAACAAGGATTTCGAGGTATCGAAATTATACTGTACTATGCAATCGTGTTGTTTATTGTTCCGTTATTTCCATTTGCAATATAATTAATTCATAACTGACAATTAGACCTAACGATGCAAGGATTATAGTTTTATCTACTTTGAACAGGTCTAAGGGTTTCAGAACGACATCTTCCTTCACTCTATCGAAAGCTGAACTTAGCAACATGAAACTAGTCGATTTTGATGCATTTGCAAAAGCACTTTTCTCACTTTCTGCTATTACTGTAAAGAGTCTTTTAGATTTTAGCACTTGATTACTGACTTTAGTAGATAAATGCACGAGTAACGTAAACTCGCCGGTAAATATCATGATTGAAAATAAGTAGCATAACAAATAAATCACGTTTGTGTTTTCCGATTTTAGAACAATACTCAGACAATAGCAGACGCTGTACAACCAGTAAGCAAATAAAACAAACACTAACGATGAAATAACAGTGTTGGCTTTTTTCACAAAATTCGACAGTCCAGAATATACTGAAGATATTTTAAACAAACTACTTGGTGTTAGTTCATGTTTCAAAACCGATATCAAGAATCGATGGTGGATTTGTGACAAACGATAATTCTCTTTCATCACAAGATAGCAAACGACAGCCGATAACAGTGGAATAAATTCGAAAAACAAATACATCATACCCACATAAAGTCCAAAAATAACAATAGGAAATGTTTTCCAATATTGAAGAGCTGTTTCACCGTCAATTTTGTTAAAAACTAAAAGGAAACGCAAATTTGCTGTTGAGTACTCAGGATTAATTGTGCGATAAATATTAATAGTACAATGTACTAAATGTATGATAAAAGCAATACTTAATTCATAAAGTTCTTTATTTGCAACGGAATTCTTATTTTTTTTAATAAAAATGTTTTTTCCCATTTCTTTTAAAAGGTTTTTTATATTTCGTCGCATTATAATGCTAATAATAATCACAAATATCAAGTCTATATTATGAAAAAAATTTACCGATTTGTTGTTTAGAAAGTAAGAAATTGTTTTTACACTGACGCTATAACTTGGTAAGCTAAGCCATGTTAAAAATACAAAATTTTTGAAAAAGGTTATAATTTTCTTGCACTTATTTTCTTTATAACTTTTTTCAACATATATTCCAAAAATCTTCAAAATAAAGAGTATTACATTCCATGTTGTATTTTCACTTAAATTCCTAATGGTTTGTTTCTTTCTTTGTTTAAATAAGTAGTCTTGTCTTTTTAGTAAAAATAATCCTTTTAGCATTTTTGAATTTAAGAGAACTTTTAAAAAATTCAAATTTTAATACCTAAATAATTCTTGTAACTGCAATCATACAGATATGCGTTTAAAAACATATAATCATCAAAAATTCAGTTTTTCTTTAGTACTAAAAATGTAAAAAAATTTTGCGATTAAAACTATTTTTGTCCAGAAAATTTTCTTTCATTCTAATATT
The DNA here is from genome assembly GCF_043381705.1 of Parasteatoda tepidariorum. Classification (NCBI taxonomy): domain Eukaryota; kingdom Metazoa; phylum Arthropoda; class Arachnida; order Araneae; family Theridiidae; genus Parasteatoda; species Parasteatoda tepidariorum. Next base: position 4,425,037 of record NC_092213.1, read on the forward strand.
CTGTTGAACACCAAAAAGCTGAATAATGCATGCATTTAAAAATATTTATGTGTAATAATCCTCACTTTCTTTGATACAGTAAAAAGTTAAAAATACGTGTGCTTAATATCATGCATAATATTATGATACTAAGCAATTGAAATATTTGTTGTATTCCAAACGTTTCTTTTAACCTATGATGGTGCCTTTTCAGAAATAGTATCAACAAATATCATAGCATGCAGATTTCATCACATCAAGAGAATTTGTTTCTTAAAAATAATTACTAATGTATTCAATATTCACATCAAGTTTGATGAATGACTTCTTTAATTTGAAAACTAAATAAACAAATAGAAATAAAATACATACTAGTCATTAATGAATAGTATTTAAATTATATATTCAAACGTGCACAAACCAATTTTAAACTTTATAATTTTAAATTGCTTCTTAAAGTTAAAACCTCATTAATACGTCGATTAATCTATAATGCTTAACGTAGTCAGGAATTCACAAACTAGTCACATATTAATCACTAATGCTCTAACTAACTAGTTAAGGCAATTGTCATGCAATTTCGATTTATCATTTAATAATTTGTGCATTTATTCGTATAAACACTCATACGTAACAAATGGTATTTTGAATTCTGTCATTTTCATACAAATACATAATTACTTTCACCACAAACTACATTACCATAAATAAGCAGCTAGTGCTTTAACTAGTTTATAAATTCACAAATTAGTAGTTAAAACTAAGCTTTGTCTGAAACTAAATAGTCATTAACGAAATTTTCGTGTAGTTTCGTTGCATCAATTCATATTCACGTACGCCCTCTTATACACAAGTATCATTTAAAAATGGCAGTTTGCATACAAATGCATTAATATTCATGCGACAACATTAAATAGTTCTTTTTTCTGGAGGGAATCAATGCTTTCTGTGTAAAATAACGAATCAAATTTTTATAACATTTCGAACTAAGATGACATTTAATCAAATTAATCAATGATGGGTACTTCAATTCGAATTGAGAAATCTTTGTATGGGCATCGATCAATCATTTGTTTATTTATTATTTAATGATTTTCATTGCAATAAATCATTTTTCTTGATTAAAGCTTGCAAAAAACATTTGAAAGTATTGTGTTAAATAGATACCACCCTGACTAAGTAAGAAAAATCAATTCGGTTTCTATTTCGGCTGTTAAAAATAATCTTAAAAAATTATAGAATTTTTTTTTATTATTTTGTAAAAAGTTAATAGGGTACAAAATTTTTTAATTTATATGAATTAGTTCAACGGTTGGTTGTTTTCTTGTTGTTGTTGGTTGTTTACATCATATGCTTTAGAGAAAAACAACGCATGAACATTAAATCGATCTTTTAATTTCTAGGATAAGAAAATTTAATCCATAAATAGATTCTTTTTAACTCATTCAATTCATTATTTTATTCCATTAGCTTAATTATTTAATATTTTATACGTTTTTTTATTTATTTAATTATTTTGTTTAATCCTTATTTTTTTTATTTAACGAAAACTAATAATATGTAAAATATAACTTCTAAATGCTTTAGATACATTGTATAAGCTGCTTTTTATCATTAAAGCACCAGTTAAAAAATTAAAACAAACTCATTCTTACTACACCGTCAGAATTTTCAATTTAAAATTACAATAAAATAATCGGCAACAATCAAACCATCCAATGAATCGAAAAGATTATGCTTAGGAACATTTATATACTTTTATGCATTTGAAACTGTTCATATGTGGTATGGTTAATAATCGTAAATCTTGCTGTTAAAAAGAAACCTGGTGTGTTTAAAAAGAAGCCTGAATACAAAAAAATATAGGGGAGAGGGGGGCACATGTGAACAAATTTTTTTATTTCTTCACTCTTCGAAAAATATCATCAATTTTTCATAGCAAAAAAGTCCATATGTTTAAATAGTATTTTCTTTGTCTTGTGGAATTTTTTGAGATTTTTCAATAAAATATTTCTTTACTTTATAATATTTTAGAAAAATGACTTCAATTGTTCACATGTGCCCCTATTGGGNAAACAATACTTTTATGACTTTTATTATTTTTATGCTAGTGAGAACCAAAACAATATGGAAATGAATGAGGGAAAACTGAATCCTACCACGCGATTTCCCGGCCAATAAAAATGCAGTGTTAAACGTTTAACGCAACCTTGTTGGAAGTCGCATAAGAAGTATAACTTCAAAATTTAAAACAAACTCATTCTTACAACACCGTTAGAATTTTCAATTTAAAATTACAGTAAAATAATCGGCAACAATCTAACCATCCAATTAATCGTAAAGATTGTGGTTAGAACATTTATATACTCTTATGCATTTGAAACTGTTTATATGTGGTATGGGAAAAAATTGTTAAGCTTGCGATTGCAAATATTTGTTTACCTTTACGCGTTTGAAACTTTTTATATGTGGTATAGTTAATAATCCTAAATCTTGCTTTTAAAAAGAAACCTGGTGTGTTTAAAAAGAAACCTGAATACAAAAATATACACTTTTGTAACCATTTAAATTTAAAATGGCTTCAAAACCGTAAAAAAAGGAAATTTAACTGATCATTGGAGTCAGAGTCGTTAGGCATTTCGTTAGATAATGGACATTGAGTTAGGTTGTCAATATGTTATATCTTGTAGATTGAACTGACTTAATTAGTTTATTGAGTGGGGCCACGAGAGATGAAAAAAATTAGACTCTTTGCTTGAAGCAGATGCGACAATCTATGCGTAAATGAGATTTTCGTATTCCAATAGTCCATGGTCAAGGCTGGATTACCCATTAGACCAGACTAGGCCATGGCCTGGGTCCCACAATGATTAGGAACCCCCTTAAAATGGATTTTTTGAAAATAAATTTTAAAAAATTAAGAAAAGCAATGATTTTTCGAAATGTTATGATTATTTTTTAGTTCTAATTTAAATAAAATAAAGTAAAATTTAAATTATTATTATTTATTTTAATTTTAAATACGCTTTCTTAAATGAAAAGATACATAAATACTTTTATGTTTGAATAAATGAAAAATATACGAGAAAAAAAATTAATCTAAGGGCCTCAAAAATTTGAATGGCCTAGGGCCCCGCTTAGCTTAATCCGGCCCTGTCCAGGGTTACCAATTGTGGAGTGCATGAGGCAGGAAACTCCTCGTGAGTTAAAGGAATGGAGGGAATAGTGTGCTGTCAAAGCATATTAATCTCTCGGTTGCTGTACGAGGAGATGCAGCTGACATTTTGAGAACAGTTACCGAAGTTCAATGCCATGATTTTGAAGTCCTCTCGAGTGCATTGGAACTGCGTTTTGGCAAAAAAATGTTTAAAAAAAAATCGGCTGTCATTGAAGTTCCGCTATCAACGAGAGGATGAAAACCTCGAAAAACTGGCCGCTGATACTCAGCGGTAGACACATCTAGGTTTTTCGGGTTCCTCTCCTGTCAAGCAAAGCCAAACACTTCCTAGACAGTAATTAAACAGACAAAAAGATCTTGCCGATAAGAAGGACTCTTCTAAGTACACAATATAGACTCATCAAGCATCAGAGCAGTATCGGCCACGGATCGGAATGCTATGAAAATGCTGAAAAGTGACTTGTTTGAGATTCCGAGAGAAGCATTTTCCGTCATGGACTGATAGAAGTTAGCGGGTCATATCTAAAATCATGAACGCATAATGGAAAATGTTAGAGGATGGTGACCATCAAATGATGTTGGACCATCATGAATCTCACTGAAACCGACCATCAAAATCATTAGATGGGACCCTCAAGAACTGTGACTTGGCTATCCACAGGAATAGTTTGAAGAAGTTGAATACTGATTAGCATATTTGTCAATATCTATTATTTCAGTATAATGTAAGTAAGAGTGATGCAGATATGAAAGAACTGCTTTAATGAAAAATTAAATTCAATACATAATAAAAAATATTTTATTTCAGAAATATGGAATCCTATGGAGCTCCAAACTAATGAAAAATGATTCATTTTTTATTACATAAAAATTAATAAGTTTAGAAAATGTCCCGGATAGTGCGGGGCCAAGAGGACGCCTCTACTTACCAAGAAATTGAATATGCGGGTGTCATGTCTACTTTAACATAGTTTCCTCCAAGGAATCCGTGTATTGGCAATTAATTGATTAAAAGACTCTTTTTCTTAACATTGCGCATTCCAATGTGTTGTCCTAAAAGAAAGCGTGAGAAATAAGAAAGAATTTTTATGAAATCAAAACATCAGTAACCCTATAACGAACGGTTTTCTAATTCTATGCTAAAGTGTTAGGCAGATGTAAGAGGGAATCTCTAAAAATATATTTTATTCTGCTATCAATTCAAGGTTGGGGTAAAAAAAGATTACAGAATATATTAAGGATTTTCATTTATTGAAAAAGGATTAAATAAGATAAAAAATTGGTTTTTAAATGTTAGGAAATATGTTACGCATATTTCAGCCTGACAGTCAGTAAGGACGTGCCGATAAAATAATTTTTAATTATAACATTAACGAAAGTTTTTTCGAAATTTTATTGCAATTTTAATTATCTACCCATCGTTATAGAATAAATTATCTTTTTAGCGAATTTAATATAATAAACTCGCGATTGATGCGATGTCAAAAATAACAACAAAAAAAATGAATGAATAAAAAAGATAATTAGATGTTGCCAGATATGAATTTTATCGAATTTTATAAAAATATTAAGAACATAAACTAAAAAGATTAAAAAAAACGATGGAAAATGTTTCCAATTTTAACTGAGATATAAGGTTATCGTTAACAAGTAAAATAACTCATTTATTACTTCGTATTGTGTCGCATATTTTGATTCCTAAGTTAACTTTTTTTTCCAAGTAGAGTTGATTATTTTTCAAATTCAGATATACTTTCATTTCAATACGTTTAACACATTAATGAAATGCGCTTACATTAAAGTATAATAATTATATATTTTTAAACAAAATGATCTTTTCTTATTGACTTTTAAGGAACAATGAATGATAAATGAGAAGCAATCTACGGGGTTTGATGAGCGAAATGAACTCTGAACTACGATGTGTATGAACACGATATTCGAATTTTATTAAAAATAAGTAATCTTTAGTTATACATCTAAAGGCTTGGTTTCTTAGGACAGGACGCCGTCAGCTGGAAATCAGCGCTAACCTCTGATTGGTCCATTTGTGAGTTTGATAGTATACGTCATCGAACGCTCATCTTGAACTACAATTGTCGTCCAACTCAACTGCAGTTTTATTACAACGTGACGTTAACCACAGAAGCAATGGCGGACAACATCCAACTGCACATTGAAATCAGCCAAGATTTTGATTTTGACATTAAACATAGCTTCTTCATTAAATAGCTCTCTTCATTTAGCTCAGCTATAATGTGTTTTTTCTTGGACAGAGTCATTATTTGTACTCTAAAACACTGGTCGACAATAACAAAATCAATACAAATTCAAAATAAATATTTGTTTACGTTATTAACGCATGCGCGATGAGAGATGATGTCTGCGTTGGACCGACTGCTCAGGCTGAGCTAACAAAAAAGTATTTTTTTGGCGTCAGCTCTACGTCAACTTTCCGCTGACGCCCAGATAAGGCGCTAGTTCTAAGATACCAGGTCTTGAACTAACAAACCAGTATTTTGTTGGCATCAGCGCGACGTTGACGTCCCGCTGACGCTCAGATAAGGCGCTTGTCCTAAGAAACCAGACCTTAACGTCGTTGCCGAGAGGAAGGATAAAAACAGGCAGGAACACAATAGTTATTTAATTATTATTAGAGAGAAAACAATTATCAAAGTGACACAAAATCCTCAATAAAAGTTTGAGAAAATCTTGCAAAGTAAATCCATAAAATGTATCGTATTAGGGATTGAGGGAAACATTAGTCATTATAATGGGTCTATTAAAAGTAAGTCGAGGGAAAATATATTTTTCGCAACTTAGAAAAGGAAAAAACGTTAAAATGTTAATGAATGCATACTTAAACCAGGTTAAAAGACAGTATGTAGATATTAAAGTGTGAGAAAGAACATTTCGTGTTGAATAATAAATCAGGAAAAGTATTTAGATAAAGGAATAACATAAAAAGATGAGTTGAAGCTTTTTTTTGACACGCATATTAACACTCAATAACAAATAACTACGCTGACAAACAAATATGATACTCAATAACAAGCGAAAGTTGGCGGTAAATATTGGCACTCAATTAGTTTCAGAAGACGACACCTTTTTTTTTCGAATGTATAAATGCATATATACAGAGCATTATGCTCAATTAGTCTTTTTTTTTCCTTTTAGATAAACAAAACTTATTCCAGTGAAAACATTCTTCCGTTTGCTATACTTAGTTTCTTATGAGTGAGGTTTAGTTGGCGCTGTGCCAATCGCCTGCATTATTCCTTACTTGACAACCTAAATCTGAATAATAAATAATTCATAAATGGTCTTTATTTTCTGATAAGAGAGCTTCAATAAACTTTCGCTGACGACACCGTCCTTTTTCGTTTCTCTTTTCTTCACTTTAAGATTATTTTCTGTTAAGTCTAAATAGAAAGCTATTTAAATTAAATAATTTTATTTAAATAAATTTGTGAGGGATGACAGTTTTTTGAAGGTTTTAAATTTTTGATAAAATGAGATTTAATTATCTTGATTTATTTAAAGAGAGAAGATTTACAATTTTATTTAAATAACTATTTCTAAAGGAGTTAAAAAAATTACTTTTTTTCGCCGTTTTTCGCTTTTATTATCTTAATTATTCATTATTGATTACTTATACTGTAAGTAAAAATTGCCTTTTTTTATTTTTGACTTCGTTTTTTTTTCTGTTCATTATCTTTATTTATCCGCTTTTTTTATTATTTTCGGATAATTTTTTGATGAAAAGAGAGAGGATATGCTATTTAATTTAAATAATACTTCTTGGTAAATGTTAAAGAAATTATTTGTTTCTGATAGTTTTTAAATTTTTGATATAACCTGGATGAAAATAAGACTCAGTTGTGTTGATTTATTATTTGTTTTATATATCGTGTTGCTTTTTCTTGATTAAGTTTCTTATGTCTTCAATTTTTGATCATTTTATGTAAATCTTTAAAAGGAGAGAGAGATAAAGAAGTTTCTCTCTAATTAATCTATTCTAAAAGGCTTTTTCAGAGATTAATTTTTATGTTTCTTCATTTAAGTATAAATATTGTTCGATAAATGTTAAATTTAATTACCGTAATTTTGTCATTATTCCTCATCAATAAATTAAGTACGAGTCATTGCCACTTATTACTCTTTATGTTATTATTTCGTCTCTTTTTTTATTATTTTTTCTTGGAACTTAAAGAAATGAACGACAATGTGCAACTTCAATACAATAACTTATTTTGAATGAGTTTTGTAAGAGATTACTTTTCCTGTTATTTTGAATTCTTGGTAAGGTTAAATGAATATGACGAGCTAAATTAAATACATCAGTTATTTCTTTTTAATTATTTATCGTTAATAACGCAGGCAAAAATATATTTTTATCTTTATTCTCTATGTAGTTTTTTTGTAATTTTGTTTCTTACTAATTTACTGTTTCCATTTTTTCTGTTCAATTTTAATGAAAGGACAGAGGGTAGGCCATTTAATTTTTAAAAAAATAAAACTTCTAAATAAATTTTTAAGAGATTGTTTTTTGATAGTTTTTAAATTTTTGATATAACCTGGATAAAAATGAGATTCAATTATCTCGATTTATTATTTATCATCCATAATATAGTTAAATATTCAAGTCTTGCATCTTCCGTAGTAATTTTTTTTCTAATTGAGTCCCCAAATGTCTTCAATTTTTAATCACGTCGTAGAAATCTTTCATGAAAAGAGAGAGAGAATGAAATTTTTATTCATTAAATTTTTTTTAATTGTTTCTGAGAGATTAAAATACATTTTTTTTTTAATTTTTCATCTGACCTAATAAATATGGCATTACATTATATTAATTTATTAATCATTTATCTTTACAAAAATGCGAGTAAGAACTGCTCTTTTTTTTAAAACTAAAGAGAGCTTTTTCCTTTAAAGTTTCTTGTTTCGAATTTAAAGGAAATAAAGAGGGTATGCAATGTTAATCAAATCACTTCTTTCAAATGAGATTTTTTAGAAATTACATTTATTTTTGGTTTCTTATAAGGGAAAAAATATAACGTTGAATTACGTTTCTTTATCTATTTTATCATTAATAACGTAGCTAAATTTTCTTTTTGTTTTAAATTTCTTCGCACTTTGTTTTTTAACTTCATTTCTGCAAGTTTTTTATGTTCAATTTCAATAGTAATAAAAAAAGTATACAAATTTAATCAAAACACTTGAGATTTCTGAAGGATTACTTCTTCCACTTATTTTTGGAATTTAAATTGTGCCAGAAAATTATGAGGTTTAATTTAGTTAATTTATTTATTCATAAAATAAATTGATTTATTTTCAATAATTAATTTATTTATTTATAATAATTAATTACATAGCCAAAAACTTCCTTTTGATTTAAATTTACGTAGATTCTTGCCTCTTTGTTTTTTATGCTCTATTTTTGCCAGTTTTCTGCACAGTTTAAATGAAAAGAACCAGTATAGGTAATTTTAATCAAATTAGTTTTTGGAAAGATTAATTTTTTATTTATTATGGATTCTTAATAAATCCCGAAAAATAAGAGGTTTAATTACGTTAATTTATTGATTATTTTGTAATTAATAACGTAGCCAAAAATTTACATTTCTTACTCTTAATTTTCTGTGAATTTTGTTTGCACTGTTTCCTATAACTTCAATTTTGCTAGCTTTCTCTTCAGTTACACTGAAAAAAAGAAGGTAAGCAATTTTCACTTTTTTCCAATTAGTTTTTTGGGAGATTAATTTTCTATATGCTTATGGATTGTCAATAAGATAATTTAAATATGGGATTCAATTACGTTGGTTTAGTTTATTTATTATTGTCATTATTAACGTAGACAAAAAGTTAAATATTCGTTTTTAATAATTTTCATTTGTTCATTTTTTGTTCTATTTTCTTTGACACAATGTTTCCTCCTGCTTCCTTTTTTCGTGATTTTTCTGTTCAGTTTAAAGAAAAAGAGAGAGTGTATGCAATTTCAAGCAAATAACTTCATCAAATCAATATTTTTGAGAGATTTTTTTTTCTATTTATCATGGATTTTTAATAAATCCAGAAAAATCTAAAATGTTTATTTATCTTTTTTTTTTATTGTTATTTCATCATTTACAATGTAGAGAAATTTAATTTACTTTTCTCAGTTTTACTTTTCTGTATATTTTCTTTGTCACTATGTTTCCTCCTGCTTCATTTTTTCGTGATTTTTCTGTTCAGTTTAAAGAAAAAGAGAGAGTGTATGCAATTTCAGGCAAATAACTTCATTCAAAATAACTCAATGGTTTTGAGAGCTTTTTTTTCTTTCTATTTATTATGGATTTTTAGTAAATCCAAAAAAATCTGAAGCTTACTTATCTTATTTTTTATATTATTTTTACATTCAAAATGTAGATAAATTTAATTTACTTTCTCAGTTTTACTTTTCTGTTTATTTTTTCTTTGTCACTATGTTTCCTCCTGTTTCATTTTTTCGTGATTTTTCTGTTCACTTTAAATAAAATGAGCGAGTGAATGCAATTTCACGCAAATAACTTCATTCAAATCAATGGTTTTTTGGGAGTTTTTTTTTTCTATTTATTATGGATTTTTAATAAATCCAGAAAAATCTGAAGTTTATTTATCTTTTTTTTTAAATATTATTTCATCATTTACAATGTAGATAAATTTAATTTATTTTTCTCAATTTTACTTTTCTGTATATTTTCTTTGTCACTATGTTTCCTACTATTTTATTTTTACTTATTAATGTAAAGAGCAGGATATGAAATTAAAATAAAATAACTACTTTCTAATTCGTTTTTTGAGCGATTACTTTTCTTTTTATTGTGGATTATTAGGGCCATTTAAATACGAGAGGAAATTACGATAATTTAATTATTACTTATTTTCAATAATTTAGCTGAAAGTTTACTTTTTTTTAAAATTTCTGCATCCTTTCTTCGCTATCATGTTTCTTCTTATTTAATTTTTGCTAATTTTCTCTATTTAATTTTACTAAAAGAGATGGTAAGCAATTTTAAACCACTATCTACTAAAAAAGGAGTTTTTTGAGAGATTTTTTTTCTATATACTTAAGGAATCTTAATAAGGTCATTTAAATATGGGTTTAATTACTTTAGTTTATTTATTAATTATCATTATTTACGGAGACAAAAAGTGAGTTTTTATTTTTCATTTTCCTTGCCACAATTTTTTTCACTGCTTCATTTTTGCTAGATTTTTCTTTTCAGATTAAATAAAAAGAGAGAGTGCATGCAATTTTAATCAAATTAGTTTTTTGAAAGATTAATTTTCTATTTAATTATTAAATCTTAATAAACCCAGAAAAAGGCGAGGTTTAATTACGTAAATTTATTTATTACTTATCAGTGGTAACGTAGGCCAAAAAATTGCTTTTCTTAGTCTTAATTTTCTGTGAATTTAATTTGCTCTATGTTTTCAATTTTACCAGAATTTTAACTGAAAATAAAAGCAATTTTAAACTAATAACTTTCTTCAAATGAGATTTTTGAGAGATTAATTGCTTATGAATTCTCAATAAGGTCATTTAAATATGGTGTTTAATTACGTTAATTTATTTATTAATTACGTTAATTTATTTATTAATCATCGTCATGAACTTAGACAAAAAGTTGAATTTTAATTTTCTGTTGATTTTCTTTGCCATTTCTATTTATTTTTTGTATTTTCGATTGAGTTCGATAAATATAAGGTTTAATTATGTCATTGATTGTTTATTTTTCTTTTATAATTCAGTCAAAAACTTAATTATTTTAATTTTCAGTGCATTTTCTTTGACGATTTCAATACAGTTGTAAGACACAGTTGTTCTTACAACTTCATTTTCGCTAGTTTTTTTAATTTTTTTATACAGCCTTAATGAAAATGGAGGGTAAGCAATTTTAATCAATTAACTTCCTTTAAATAAGTTTTTTGAGAGATTAATCTTATTTATTTCTGGATTATTTCTGGATTCTCAATAAGGTAATATAAATATGGGGTTTAATTTACGTTAATTGGATTGGAATTAAATTTTAAAATGTTTATACTTCATTTTCCTAGTTTCATTTATTTATAAATTTTTTTTGCTCAATTTTAATGAAAAGAGAGAAGATATGCAATTTTAAAGAAATAGTTTATTTTTCCCTTCAATTGAGTTTTTGAATCAATACTTTTCTTTTCGTTAAATTTTTTCTATTGGCTGAATGAAAATGAGATTTAAATATTTAAAATATTTATTATTTATCATTAATGCTGTTAATAAAGAAAGAGTGCCATTTTTCTATTCTCTGTGTGATTTATCTGTTCAATTTGTCTTTTAAGATAAGTTTTTGTTTATTATTTTATGAAAAGAAAGATGGCCTTTCTAGGAATTTTTTTAAGAAAGTGAGGATACTTTTTATGCTTTTTTAATTTTTTAATATGATTTGATTACATGATATCTCAATTTATTTCGTATTAATCATTCATGATTAGCATCATTAATCATGAAGGTAAAAACTGTGAAATAGTGGGAAAATTAAAAATGTAATTTTTTCTAGTTTAATTCCTTCTATCTTTCTTTTTTTATTACTTTTTGTTAAATTTTAATAAAATAAGAGAATGTTTGCGAATTAAAATTTATTCTTCTGAACGAGTTAAAAAGAGATTACTTATGTTCTGTTTGTTTCTTATTAATTTTCGATAAAAATAATACTACACTTTTTTAATTTGTTTATAATTGTTCAATAATAATACAAGCAAAAATAACCTTCATTGTATTTAATTTTGATTTCGAACTTAGTTTCCTATTTCTGCATTATTTTTAAAAAAATTTCTTGTGAGTTATAATGAAAACTGAGGAGATATGCAACTTTTTTGTAATATAATTCCTTTTAAATGGCGTTTTTAACATAAGTTTTTCAATATCTTTTTTATCTTTTCATATGAACTGATAAGACTAAAATATATTAACTTACCATTAAGATATTTCAGTCTTATATTTAATATATTCAGATATTTAGTCTTATAGTGTTTTAGTGAAAATGAATCCAAAATTTCTTTTTTATTTTACGTAAAACTTGCCTTTTTTCGGTCTTTCCACTTTGTTACATATTTTTTCACTTTTCCAATTATTTTCTAGTAAGTTGAAAGGGAAAGGTATAATTTCATAGAAATAAATAAATTTAAGTTTGTTTTTTTTCGCGGATATTTTAAATTTTCACATAGTGCGAAAATTTCAAATAAAGTTGTGCGATTTTTCCTTTTTACATAAATGCTAGCTTTCATTACTTTTTTTAATTTATTATTTTTTTAATAATAACATAGCTAAAATGTTTCCTTTCTTTTTAATTCTCTATGTAGTTCATTTCCTCATATTTTCTTCACTTTTTTCTGTTAAGTGTTAATGAAAAGTGAAAGGAAATGTAACTGCATTTAACTAATTTCATTTAAATGAGTTTGTAAGCAATAGATTTTTTCTTGAACTTTTCATTCTGTCTTTTATGAGAATTATGATCTTTGTTTATTTATGAGTAGTCATTCGTAAAGTGTGTAAAAATTGCACTTTCTTGTCTTTTCTTACCGGATTCTTTCCTACTTTGTTTCCTATTTTCGATCATTTTTTGTAAAGCTTTAATGAAGAGAGAGAGAGAGAGAGGAAATGCAACTTTACTTCTCCCATTGATTTCTTAAGTAGTTGATGGATGAGTTGCTTCTATCGGCTTGTTTTGAATTTTACATATGACCTGATAAATATAATATTTAATTAACTTTTAATTTATGAACTATTTTTCATTAATAGAGCAAAGAGAAACCGCTTTTCTTTTGAATCGTGCGTAGTTTTTTTCTCTTGCAGTTCCTTCCATTTTTTTTTCTTTTTAAGTTTAATGAAAAGTGAGAAGGTACGTAATTTTTATTAAGTTTTAATAAGTTCCTAAGTGATTTTAATCATAGCTTTTCTTTTCCTTTTTATAGGGCCGGATAAATCAGATATGAAATCGTATTATTTATTGTATAGAATTAATACAGTTCCTGTAAATTGTCCTCTTTTAATATCGTTACTATCTTTTTTATTTAGCTTGCTATTTAATTTCCGATTATTTTATATCGATTATTATTATTTTGAAGATAACATTTTCGATTAAGTTTCTTGTAAGCTTTAATGAAAAGAAAGAGAGAATGTCATTTCGTAAAATAAGTTTTTGAGAAATAAACGTTCACTTGATTTTTTGACTTTTTGATTTAGCCTAATAAATAAGTTTTTTTACTGATATTTATTATTAATAGTTTAGCTAAAATCTGCCCATTACCATCTATATGTGATTTTTTTCCCATATAATTTTTTTATTTATTTAGTTTCCGATTATTCTTTTTTAGTTAGCTCTAATAAAAAGAAAGAAAGAATACCATTTTGAAATTTACGAACGAAAATAAGCTGAAAAAATCTATTTAATTCATTTTTTAACAGTAATTCCTTGTTTATTCCGTTAGTATTTTTTTACTTAGTTAGTTCTTCAATTTTCGATTATTTTATATCAATGATTATTATTTTGAAGAGAAAGAGCGTTTGCAGTTTCATTTAACGTGATATAAAACAATTCTTTTTCCTTATTCACTATGTAATTTTTTTTCTGAATTTTTTTTTATTTCTTCATATTTTTCTTACTTTTCTGATTGATTATTTTCTGTTAAATTGTAATTAAACTGTAATTGTAATTAATTCTGTTAAATTGGAATTTAATGGAGGATAGCACTGTATTTGAAATAATGTTTTTTTTTTAAATATTTTTTGGAGATTAAATTTTTTGTGTTTGTTTTAATATTTCATATGGCTTGATAAATATGATATTTAATAATCTTATTTTTTCATTAATTTTCATTAGTAAAATAAGATAAAATTACCCTTTTTTATTCCCTATGTAGATCTTTACCTTCTCTGTTTTTTTTTAATCATTTTCTAGTCAATTTTAATGAAAAGAAAAAGGGCATGAAACTTTATAAAAAAATTTCTATAAATTGGTTTGTGAGCGATTACTTTTTCCTTTTTGATTTTTATATGACTAAATACATATGACGTTGATTTTCGTTATTTCTTTTTGCGATTTTCTTTCTCTGTTTCAGCTTTTATTTGAAATATTTTTGTATGATTTGATAAATATGAGTCAAAATAATCTAAAATTTTAATTTATTATCGTATTGTACCTTCAAATTGCTCTTTTTTGTATTTTGAATAAAACTTTATACCATTATGTCTCTTATTTCTTTGCATACTCAGTTATTCTCTATGAAGCTTTAATGGGAAGAAAAAAATATACAATTTTATTTAAATAATTTAAGTAAATATTTGAGGCAGTAAATTTTCTGATTGTATTTTTTTTTTTTAATTTTAAAATGTCCTTAGAAAATTGAGATTTGGTTATTTTAATTAAGAATTAATTACCTAGTTTAATTAATAATTACCATTAAAATCTGTGTGTGATTTTTTACCCAATTATTATTTTATTTCTTCAGTTTTACTTTTCTTGTAGGCTTTTGAAAAGAAAGAGAGAATGCCATTTTCTTAAAATAAGTTTTTGAAATATTAATTTTTCCCTTGTTTTTTTTTTTTTTTTTTTTTTTTTTTTTTTTTTTTTTTTTTTTTTTTTNTTTTTTTTTTTTTTTGATAAGTCTTTCTAAATATAAGTTTTAAATACAGTTGTTTTCTATTTATTATGAATAATTCACCACTTAACTGTCTTTTTCATTTTCATGAGAATTTTAATGAGATGAATGCTTTAATTTCATGATATACGGAGAAAATGAAATTAACATAACATGAACATAAGCTTTTGACAGCCACTCCTGACCAAACTGCTGGGGGGGGGGGAATGCACTATCCTCTGATNGGGGGGGGGGTTATATCTCAGAATGCACTACCCCTGATATTTTCAGAGTCAGAAATACAAATCCATTGAGAGAACAATGGTATGTTTATTCCAAGAAAGTTCAATTTCGTAACTTAATGAATCGTCGGCACTAATTAATAAGCATATTTACGTGAAAGTCCAATCACTAAATCAAATGTTATTCAAAATGTTACTTTTTTGGCACAATGTGAAACTTATTATTTTATTTTCTTCAAACTTTATATTATCGTTTATTTTTTATTTTTTCATATACATAAAGTTTAATAATTCAACGATCCGCCCTATATTTTAGGGCATACGTAAATATCTGACCCGTCCCGCGGCAGGCCCGCCCAGAAGAGGGGGCGCAAGCTCGATGTGTGCTGGTCGGGGAACCCGGCGAAGCCATACAGTGGCATTTATTGAAATAAAAATAAAAGTTACAAAAAGTCAAAGGCAACAGCCCGACGAACATAAACAAGCATTTGGAAGAAAATATAAATTAAATATCGGTGGCATTGCTTTTTCATATATAACTCATACATTGTGCTGATATACCTTACATTACACAAGATTACATTTATGCCAATATGTATAAAGCCACTGAATAAGATCTATTTAAATAGGCCCTTATGAAATTTAATATTTGAGTCAACAGACCCTTATAAGCTTAAAGTAGCCATGCAAACATTAAAATTGAACAGAACGTAAAATCAGACAAAACGTCAATAAAACACAGATCCGTACAGAGACCAAAGAACAAGGACCAAGATCAAGAATAAAATCCAATAAAAGCATAATAGTAAAAAATGTTGGGCAAAAAAAGACCAGCCTGCCCAAAACAACATCACCAGGGTGAATTGAATTAAAATCATCATAGGATCATGACCCGTAAAACACATGGTCCATTGAAAGAGTTAAAAGTCAACAGTAATAATTAAAACAGTTAAAAACACAAATGGCCCACAAAATCCACCATAATCCATGAGCAAGAATAAAATACAATGTGTAAGACGTAAGTTAAAAGTGCAATGAATAAGAATAAAGAGTGAGACACCCATATTGCGCGCAGGTTCCGAATGACTATGGGTCATCCCCCCCAGAACATGCTCCAAAGTTTGTTTTAATGATGTTTCTGCAGGTCAAGTTTGCGAAACAATTGTATTGATCCATATTATTGAAATGACTGCCACGAAGTGATCGGAAGCAATTTAAAATCAGATGATCAATGCTTCGGTATTCACCACAATAGACGCAACTCTTATTGAACAATTTATTTTGGTGTTCTCCAAACACTCGTCGGCAAACTGCATTATAAGGCGAACCTCGGAGCTTTCAATGTATTCTTACTGTTGTTATCAGCTTTTTATGTACGTAATGTTAGGTTTTTAATAAATGCCACGGATGTGGCCTGGCCGATCTGGTTGGTCGGCTGGGTGCGTGTGTCGGCGGCCCCCTGTGCTGGGCTGTCGCGGAGGCGGGTCATACCCTCTTAGTGCCCAAATTTGGGGGGGCGGATTCATTCAATTCTTATATGACGAAGGACAAAAGACCCGAAACTTAATAGACTGCAGGCAAGTTTAGTGAGCCAGTAAACCTACAAACCATTTCGTTGTTGTATAAAGTAGAACAAGTAAAATGAAGGGTTAACAAAAGGCAGGCCCAATGGAGACAAAAGAAAAGTCTTGCATAACAAATCGTAGATTGCAAGCAAATGAAAATATAAAATTTAGCGCACAGAAATAAGTAAAATTTACAGAACAAAACAGCGATCTCATTACACCAAATATACAATGAATCAATCGTTGGCAAGTGGCCGCAAGTGGTTTTAAGTAAAACAACATGTAAGTTAAAATTGAACCAACAAGGTTAAAACCTATAAATACAGATGAGGTGACGACTGAATTAAAAATAAGAGAAATAAAAAAGTAAGCGAATATATAGCCCTCATAAGTGAGGACTTTTTCGTTGAAAGGCTTCGTTTAAATATTCATCTAAAATGTGTTCTAATTCTGTAATTTTGATTTATGTCAAAATTCTTTCTGCGGGGGTCCTCGAAAACTGAAGTTATTTGCTTTTTTTTAAATCTATTTTATGTAAATAATAAGAAAACCTCGCACGCATCTAGAAATGTGCGCTTAAAAGAAATGGACACAGCTCGAAATGCTTACATAAAGAAAATGGACATAGATCGAAATGCCTGCTCAAAGGAAATGGACATAGCTCAAAATATGTGCTTAAAAGAAATGGACACAGCTCGAAATGTGTGTTTAAAGGAAATGGACACAGTTCGAAATGCGTCCTTAAAGGAAATGGACGCGGCTCAAAATGCGTGCTCAAAGAAAAAAGACACAGCTCGAAATGCGTCCTTAAAGGAAATGGACATAGCATTTGATTCCGTTTTTCAAACTTCTGTTTTAAAATTTTTTTAAAAATGAAAGAGAAATGCTTTTTTAAAAATATCTTTTCAGTAATTTTTTCGTATTTTTTAAAGAAAAAACGAATGGTTTTATATAAATTCGTAATGTAAAGTCATTTGTTTGCCTAAATCACTTATTAGAAGATTTTTTTATTAAAATTTTTTTTATCTACTTTGAAAAGTTTTTTAAAATTGTCCCGAGTCCCATACATTTGTAATAGTGGTTTTAAAATTAACGTTCTACGAAATCAGACTTTTAAAACCCACTTTATCACTTTATTGTTCTGAAAGTAAAGACTGGAAGGTTACATCTGCGACAAGCCCAGACACCCTGACCGAGAAATTTCAGATTTTGCCCAGAAATGATGATGCTTGGTGATTATAAAGTATGAAAGGGTAAGAACGAAATTCTTCGTTTAGTTGTTAAAGCCGAACATTAAAAATTAATTTTTTATTGTGTCTACTTTCTAAAACAACCATTCTCTGCTATATCCATTACCTAAACTCGTGTTTTGAGATGCGGCTATTTTCACAAGCACGCATTTCGAGCTGTGTCCATTTTTTAAACACCCATTTCGAGCTGTGTTCATCTTTAACGCGCATTTTGAGCTGTGTCTATATATTTAAATACACATTTTGTGTATTTAAATATATCTTATCTCGGACATATATCTTAGTATATCTTAATCACTGTGTCCATTTTTTTTTCAAACACCCGTTTCGAACTGTGTCCATTTTGATAAGCACGCGCTTCGAACTGTGTTCATTTTCATAAAACACACATTTCGACCTGTGTCCATTTTCACAAAACACGAATTCGAGCTGTGTTCTATTTTTTTTTTAAAATCAAGCATAAAAAGCTCATCTCCACAGAAATTAAAATGCAGCGTCTTCATATTTTCCACAAATGTGATGCCCTCTACGAGATAAGATTTTAAGGATTTATTTATTACATGGATTCTTAAATTCTATTTGGAGGGAGATAAGAAGAACAAGTGATAAAAATGTTCTTGGATCCGACCCGACCTCAAGTGTTTTTCAAACAAAATTGTGTGTTGGATGTTCATTCAAAAGATTAATTGTCATTCTCTGATTCTGAACCTAAAAAAAAAAAAATGTGGATTGACCGCGAGAGAGCCGCTTCTTACAATTCTATTATTTTGTACAATATACCATCAGATAGAGGAGATGATGACGTGTGGGAACTTAGAAATAAACCAGAAAGTCAAAAAGGTAAATGAAATTTTCATTCTAATATTTCAAGAAAACATATTTTGTCCACTGAAGATACTTAAAATGAAACTTTTTAGAGGGGGGCGGGCATACACTGTAAGAAATTTCTCGGAAAAAAATGTAACAATTTATTTCATTTTTTATTTTAACATATTCAAAACAAAGCGGTCAAATCACCATAAATAAGAAGGCATTCAAACTGTTAACTGTGAGAAGAATCGTTTATTAACTGCTTTCACTTAATACGGTTAAACAACCAGAATTTTATCGGACGAACTCTAGGCCCACCTAATAAAGTCATTTAAGTTTTTGCACATGAGCACACATTCTAACAGAGAAGGCTGATTTGTCCATCTCATGACCAACAGTTCGAGTCCTAAATTCTGCACCACACTATATCCTCCATTTCCTTAACAAAGTGAAGAATTTCCAGCGTCCTTCCCTTCCCAATGTGTGACCCTGGACTATGAAAATACGATACTCTCATTAACGCGTAGCTGGCAGCACCGTAAAACTATTCAACCTAAAAAAGGTCAAGTATTTTTGTGTCTCACGATAGGTGAAATAACCAGATAAACTAATAGAATCACATTTGAAACACACAACTCAGCCCTATAATCTAACTCCAATTCCCATAACCTATTTAAAAGCTAGCTTCAATGCGCAGTTACATTTCTCTTACGATTTTGAAACAATGCTAGTTGTAAATGTTGTAGGTTAAAGAATTATATAGTTTTGTATTCATGTTTTTTTTTAACCATCCTAGTTCAAAACCGTTAAAGTAAAAAAATGTTCTGGAGCGATAACTTGATGATTAATTGGACGGACAGACTGCTGCCCGTTATTTTACTGTAATTTTAGAATGAAAATTCTAACAGTGTAAAAATTGCATTATTACACTTAAATGCAATTTTCACTCTTAAGATTATTTCGAAATAAGCCAGCTAGCCAAAAAAATTTATTATAGTTTCCAAAGACGTACTTTCAGTTTAAAAAAAAAAAAAAGGTGCTGACAACAGTAGATTTTTAAAAGTAAATTTTTTACATCAGGGTGAAATATAGAGTCAGGCAAAGATTTTTTAGAAATAAGGCAAAAAACCAGAAGAGACAATTTCCAGTACTTCAGTTAAGAAAGAAATACCTAGGTTAAGAAAGAAAGAATACTTTTCCGTTAGCTGAATAGAAATCTTTTCTTTTTAATTCTTTTATAATTAATGTATATATTAATTTTTTTTTATGCTGGTCATATTGCTTTCGAAAAATAAAATGTAATAAAAATAGTAGAATTTTCTTCAATCCAGCTAATGGAGTTAACTTAGCAGGTCAAAGTCAGTACGTTAGCAGGTTAAATAGTTAAAAGCAATTTTCAATCCAATATTTGTCCCGCAGTGGACTGATCGTTAAGACACGGTTCCCAGCAGATCACTGAAGTCAAGCATCACTGGCTATTCAGTGTGCGGGCTGGATGACCATTTGGATCAGTCTGCATAGGGACCGAGGGTGTGCGGTATGGGTCCTTGTTAAACTGTTCTACCGTAAAGTGCTTGACATCACGTGCAGGTCGTCCGGCTACCGAAGCGGGGGTGCCATCCTCTCCGCAGAGGATCAAAATTGTGATGGCATATCTTCGGATCATCCTCAGGGATGTTTCCCAGACCGTCGCCAATAGCCCATTGTGCAGCTCTAGTGCGACGTAAATGAACTACAACTACAACAACAATCTAATATTTTGAGTAGGAAAAAAAATTAGCAACTATATTTCATTTTATAACCGGGGTTGAACAGTCTACCCAATTCTGAGTTTACGACTACCAATGTTCAACTCCGTAGCCTTGTAATTGGGGGAAATTTGCCATCGTGGAAGACTTTAGAACCTGCAATTTAATTACATAGAGATGAAAATCCCGAAAACTTCCCACAGTTAGCCTGGCGACAAGGACACTCTAACCCATGATCCATCTACCACTGAGGATATTTTACGTTAGCGCTGTGGTCGGTGCGAGCCAGGTGCAAATTTCGATTCGATCAGCCATCGTTGGGCATCGAACCCAGATCACCACATTGGGAGGCGTGTGCTCTATCCCCTGAGTCACCACGGTTCGTTGGAAACTATAGAAAAATGTAGATTTTTGAGGAGAAACTTTTTATGCGGGAGTAAATTATAGAAATTGGCGAAATAATTAGAAATAATCCAGATGGTCAAAAATGTTATTATAATTTGCAAGTAAGTGCTTGTGGTTTAATAAAAAGTTGGCTACATAAGATTTTAAAGTAAAGTCTTTGAGCAAATGGGTATCAGCTTGTCAGGAAAGTAAAAGTAGCCAGTGCTCAATGGTGATCTCATTACTGCAAGCATGNCAGCAGATCACTGAAGTCAAGCATCACTGGCTATAGTCAGTGTGCGGGTAGATGACCACTTGGGACCGAGGGTGTGCGGTATGGGTCCTTGTTAAAGTGTTCTACCGTAATGTGATTGACATCACGCGCTGGTCGTCGGGCTACCGAAGCGGGGTGCCATCCCCTCTGCAGAGGATCAAAATTGTGATGGCTTGACTTCGGATCAGCCTCAGGGATGCTTCCCAGACCGTCGCCAATAGCCCATAGTGCAGCTTTAGTGTGACGTAAATGAATTACATCAACAATCTGATATTTTGAGTAGGAAAAAAAAATTGGCAACTATATTTTATTTTATAACCGGGGGTGAACAGTCTACCCAATTCTGAGTTTATGACTACCAATGTTCAACTCCGTAGCCTTGTAATTGGGGGAAATTTGCCATCGTGTAAGACTTTAGAACCTGCAATTGAATTACATACAGATGAAAATCCCGAAAACTTCCCAAAGTTAGCCTGGCGACAAGGAGACTCTAACCCATGATCCGTCTACCACTGAGGATATTTTACGTTAGCACTGTGGTCGGTGCGAGCCAGGTGCAAATTTCGTTTCGATCAGCCATCGTTGGGCATCGAACCCAGATCACCACATTGGGAGGCGTGTGCTCTATCCCCTGAGTCACCACGGTTCGTTGGAAACTATAGAAAAATGTAGATTTTTGAGGAGAAACTTTTTATGCGGGAGTAAATTATAGAAATTGGCGAAATAATTAGAAATAATCCAGATGGTCAAAAATGTTATTATAATTTGCAAGTAAGTGCTTGTGGTTTAATAAAAAGTTGGCTACATAAGATTTTAAAGTAAAGTCTTTGAGCAAATGGGTATCAGCTTGTCTGGAAAGTAAATGTGGCCAGTGCTCAGTGGTGATCTAATTACTGAAAGCATGTCGTAGTTTATGAAATTATGTAGCCTTAACCTCTATGACCCCTGGCCCACAACTTGCTGTTGTGGGAATGCTTAACTTGAAATGCAATAAATTTTATTGAAATTAGACAGCAAATAAGAAAGATAATTACAATTTATTTTGGGCTAAATACTTAGGGCAAGGACTAAGAATTCTTGAATTTTTTTTCATATTTTTAAATTTATTTTATTTTTTGTTGGGTAATTAAATTAAAAATTTGATTACCTTACTTATGCCCTGTTAATGGATAAGTATAAAAAATGTGCAAAGTTGTAACTTTTAAAATTCGGATATTTAAGGGAAATTAGCAAAAATTAAGTCACATGACAGTGACGCGCAAAAACATTTTAAGATCAAAATTTTACATATTATTCTATAAAATTAGAGGTTGGAGAGTCTGAACTTAAAAATGACTGGCAGGCCATATGCAATTAAGTTGTAAACTTAAAATTCGATTTCTCTGGAGCTATTCAACTGATTTGGTTCAAATTTTGTATTTTGCAATACAAAAATTACATCCTATAAAATTGCATAAATATCTGTATACATTACAATTCAAATTGTCTTCGACTATTATTAAATAATAAAAAAAATAACTATTAAAAATAATTTTTTGCATGGAATTATCCTTTAATGAAAGAATTTTATAATTGTGTGCGAATTATTTTTAATTCTCTTAAAAAATTCTCGAGACATGACTGAATGCGCCGAATGAAACTTAACATCAAGGGATCCAAAGTCTGGACCGCTCTCCCGACCTAACTATTGGGGCTATATTATCCTGATTTCGACAACCCCCTCTATTCTGGGAGCCATGAATCCAAATCTGTCCAAAAGAAAAAAATATTGAGAAGAAGTTTTAAGAAGTTTTTTTTAAACACTAAATATAATTATTACTGGTCAATGTGAAGGACATCGGATATATTACAAATGCATTATTCTTTGTATTCAGAACACTAAAGTGTTTTTAAAAAATCTAGATTTAAAAAACTTTTTTTTTATACTATTATCAATTTTTGACAGGCAAGTGTCAATCATTTTTTCAATTTTCGACTTGAAATATCTTTTCTAAAAAGATCATTTAAAAAAAAAAAGTCTAAGATATGATTCATAGACCTATTAAATCACAATATGAATTTTAGATCCATTATAGTTTGTTCTTTCATAAGAGACGTTTGAAAACGGAATCAAATGGCAGATGCAATTTCTATTTTTTTCAATAGCCATGAATATTTTCTTAAACGTGTATTTCGAGCTATGTCCATTTTCTATTAACACAATTTGAACTAAGTCCAAATTAAAGACGCAACTACTGAAGATCTTTGTTTGCCAAGTGACATGGACTAAAAAACCTAATGCTGCCATCTAGTGTTGTTTATGAAAAAATAAAACTTTTTCGTTACTCCGTTTCGTTAAGCAAATAAAAAAATTTCGTTTCATTGAGAATATCATTACACAAGATTGCTAAAATAGTTTTTTTTCCTTTTTTATTTAAAAAAAAGAGGGAGAAAAAGATTTTTTTTTCATTCAGTTTTATTTTCTACAACTAAAATGTAAAATCTTCCATACTAACTCTTTGCCCAAAGTATTATACATACGTATATATGGAAAAAGTAAAATATTTTCACTAAATTTTAATATCATTTTGTTCTTATTTAAAATAAAATATTTTATGAATAATTTTTAAAAGAATTAGTTTTACCTTCTTTTTATCCTCATAAGTCTTAATTCAATGAAACCGCGGTCGTAATAATAATAATGAAATAACTTTAAATGTTTAGAAGTAGAAACAGTTCTAATTTTAATGATTGTATCTGTAGAAAATTTTCATTTCTAGATTTTTAAAGAAAAATCACTTAACATTACATACATAAAAGGAACTAACTATACTATAGTAATTTTTATAAAGATATTTTATTTTAAAAAAAAAACACTCATCTTCAAAACACTAAATAAGTAAATAGATAATAAATAATTTAATAGAGTAGTTATCACTTAAATATTCTAAACGTATTCTTTAATATTCAAAGGGTTTACTAATGTAGTTGAATTAATTTAAAAATTATTTCAACTTTAAGAATACTTTTATTAAATTTAATGCTTTAATAGTTTTTCATTGTTGTTAAATTTCACTTACTTTTAAAAACAAACTACCATCAGATGGTGAAAGTATATACATAGGGGAAGAAGACTAGCGTCGATAGATATAATGTAAACCGTCCCTCTAATGTTTCAGACGAACAAATTGTCCTCCTTTTTTTTTCTTGAAGATCCAACTTTAAATTTCAGTTCTGATTTTCTTTTGCGGCTGAAGCTGAGGGTACAGAAATTACATAGCGTACAGAATTACCGAACAGAAATTACGTTAGTTAGAATTAACGTTAGTTTAGAAAAGAAACACGACTCGAACGCTACTCATTTTTCGAATTTGATGGGTTCAAATCTTCGCGGGTCCGTCAATGGATCCAATGAAAATGACCCTGTGGCTGCAGTTAAGCGTTAACAAAAATTACGTACATAGAATTGCGTATAACTAATATTTAAACTAGCCATTACGAAAATTAGATAGTTAATAATTTCAATTACACTTTCACACTCGTTAAACATTGATGTTATTTTAAAGGAAGGAAACGTATTTCCGATGTACTTAATTTCCTAAAGGAAATAAAAGAGCATTAAATAATTAAAAAATTACAAGTAGCATTTGAAAGTTTCTCATCTCTCAAATTAAATATTCACTGTCGAAAATGGCATAAAAAGTTGAAGGTTAAATGCACTAATTCAAACAAAAATGTTTTAGAATAACGAACAAGCTCATGTAAACATGAATAAATATTTCTTAATTATTCCCTCATATTTAATATAAGCCAATTCTTATTCAAAATCATTTTGAACATAAGAAGTGTAAATTAAATTCTCCAGAAAAGTTCGTCTCTTTAAAGTAGTGAAGTAGTTACTACAATTCCAAAATAATTTGTAGTCACTACATTTAAAAAAAAAAAATAGCTGTAGTTCTAGTTAAGTACATTTGTAACAAAGTAGTTGTAGTAAACTACAAAAATATTGTAGTTTCTCCGACCACTGGACAAACTGTTGTACATTCATACATATGCATGCATACATACATTATTACCTGACATGAAACCGATAAGTATAAGAAACGGTCATAAATCCAAAAAGCAGAAACGGGAAAAATCATCTATAAAACTTCATAAAAGAAAATACCCACAAAAGAAATAGCACAAAATGGAAAATAAAGTGAAGGAAATGACAAATAGGGTAGCATCATCATAGGAGCGAATTACCATGCAGTCAGTGCGGGAGCAGTTTCTGCGTTTGGTGATAAAATATTGCTAACAACCAAATCCTCGACTACTCCAAGAAAGATAAGAAGAAAATAAAAGTAAGTCAGATGAAGATTATACACTGAGCTGTCGAAAAGAAGTATATAAATTTAACAGATAGGAAACAAGATTTTTCGGATGAGAGTCAAGGATCACAGGTTCGAGTATTAAATTAGTTTGTGTGACAAAATGGAGAACAAAAAATCTACAAATGAAATATGAAATATTTAAAGTAATAGATGAGATAAAAAAGAAATAATCAGTTAAAATTAAAATTGAACTAAATAAGACAAGTTCTCAAGTTGCATTATGTGTTTTAAACTGTATTGTATATATATATATA
>NC_092213.1:4450787-4489283 GCF_043381705.1 Parasteatoda tepidariorum
ATTTAATTACTATTAAATTAAATTCAATTTTAAATGCTTGTAAACTGCATTAAATAAGTAAATAAAAACAAAACAGATATATATATATATATATATATAAATCTCTCTCTCTTGTTCAAATCTTATCCATTTATGGATGAGATATGAATCTCATCCATATTAAAGGATCTCATCCATGATAGAAGACCGACTTATTTTTGCCAATTAGATCGAAAGTGATTTGTCTTAGCAATTCCAAGAATTGCTGGGGTGGGGGAAGAAAGGACTAACAGGCATCCCATTAAGCAAAAACTGACTAATAACAAATTGGTTAGTTAAATAATCCCCCGAAACTGAAGCTGAAAGTTATTACTTGGTTAAAAAATACGTTCGCTTCAAAAATATATAAAGAGGAAATAAGAGTTGACATGTTTCAAGTGCTCAAAAATAGGAACGAGGAGATTAATTTTGCTTTAAATTTTTTATAGGATCTTATAACTAAATACCCTGTTCATTTTTCCACCTCTGTTTGTCGTAAATATTTTGCCCTTTCTTTGCCTACTCATGTTGATTCGAATAACCCTAATTGTCAAAATTATTTTTGCATTTCATTCTTTCCTTTCCCGCGAAGTAAACCTTTACTCTAACTCTTCTTCTTTTAATTCCGAACTTAACTTCCTCCGCTAGCTTGCTGCTGACCGTGGATTTAACACTTCAACAGCTCTTATTAAACTCACTAGACCGAAACGTCCCTCGTCTTCTAATCCTTACAGAGAACTTGTTACTTTGCTGGGTTTTTTTTCTCTCTCGTGTTACAAAATTGCTTATATCCTCAACCATTTGGTTTTAAAAACATTTTTAGGCTTGTAAACAAAAGTCCATTTATAAAATCTTATTCGCTTTGATAATCGCTGTCGCATTTTACCGCATTCCTATTCAATGTGACTTCGGCTGCAACGGGCAAACACTAGGCATGCTTTAAAATTTAGATTCAAGAAGCACAATAGAAATGTCTGTTATCATGAATACGATAAATCATTAGCTGCTGCACATTGTTGGAATCTTGAGCATAAAGTCAATTTCGACAATGCTGAAATTTTTTCCACCCCATTCACATCAGCTCATCTTGATGCGCTGGAATCTTATTTTATTCCTATAAATGCTTATTCCCTTGTTAATGGCATTGATTTCTCACTGCCCCACTATGGCCACTGGAGATGCATTTTACCCAAATTTGCCTCTTTCTACCAGCCACTGTGATTGCTCTTATTCTTTTTTTTTCTTTCTCGGCTACTGTGATTTTTCTAGTTTTTGTTTCTCACCTTCATTTTTCCATTTTTTACTGGCAACTTTACGCGTTTTATACTTCACATCACTTTTGTTTCTTCTCATATACGCTTAGGAAGTTTTGAAATATATATATGTAGGTTTCAATGCCATGGTGTAATATCTCAGCCGATTGCATCATTCTTTATCATGTAATACTGGGAAGAAATCATGTTATACTACTTCCTAGAAGAGAGGCGCCAGCCAGTCCCGAAGGGAAACTCCCGAATTTATAATTAACTCTTAACTTTATACCATAGAACAATCTAATTCTTAGTCACATGCATTCCGGAGACCACTGCTCGAAGGCAGCTCTCACGAGTCATGTCAATAATGTTAACTGCTATATCCTTCTATCCTTTTTATTTCTATTAAATTGTTATGTTTATTATATTATCGTCGTTATTTCATCTAATGCTGCACTGACTCCCACACACACATACACACACACACACACACACACACAAACACACCAACACACACACACACACACACACANACATTACTCAAAAAAATTAAGGGAGCGAACAAAAAAGTTATAAAACCTTTGCGCGATAGTCATGCATGGGCATAAAATGGAGAATACAGATTTAACAAAATGCAATACATGTAAAAAGAAGCAAAAAAAAACGATTGCATGAGAACTTTAATTATTTGGAATGGTATAAAGAACATGAGATGATGTTTCAAGGAAACAATTTGATAACATGTCAATGACGGAAAAAGAAAAAAAACTGATTGTACGTAAATGATACAGAATGTTTATTATGATGTGTGGTCCCCTCAACTGCTAAGATTACCAAACACCTATTATGCATGAGGTTATCGATGATAATTTGGAGAATACTGTTCCACTCTCGACTAAGCGTGATCTCCAAATCTAGGAAAGTTACTTGGTCTTGCATCAACGCTTCTTCCGCACATGCCCCAAGCAGGCAGATTTGCGTAATTTCGTTAAATACACGTGCTCCCCTCATTTTTTTGAGTAAGGAGAGTTGATGAGAACAGACCACTGGATTAACTTGATTTAACTGGGTTTGTTCTAACTTGTAAACAGCTATTAAGTGAAAAGCAACTACAGTTTTGGCTCATAGGTTAGATACACTGAATGTTATGTCGAAAAGCTGTTCGTAAGTTAAAACAACCAATAGAAATAGAGATGTTGACCTGAAAAATAATGCAATGGATGAACAAAATTATAACAGGATTGATGGTCTAATTAACTATGGGGTCACTGGTTTCCAATTTTTGAGGAGGACAAAATTAAAACACACAGTCATAATAGTTATCTAAATTTCAGTCGTGAGAAAAAAAATTTCTAATATCTGCTAAGTATCTGGCAAAAGATCAATTAGTTTTAGTTCTTTCGTGTTTTTAACTTCGGTGAATTTAAATAAAAAATTATTCATGAATTTTTTTTATTCGTTTGAAATGCTGGGGGAAAGTTTTAGAGATTTCTAAGTATTAAGTGGGACCCTCAGCCATGATAATAACAGAATTAATAAAGTGAATAATAACAGAATTTACAAACGAAATTTTGAAGAATAATAATAAGGAGGACGAACTAAATAATAATAAGATTGATAAACTATCTATGTAATAGTCGAACGTATTCATGAAATTATAATAGGATTGCTGAACTATATTATAATAGAATTGTAGACCAAAATTGAAATAGGATTGCTGAACTAAATAACTATAGAATTCATAACGAAATTATAGGATTGATGAATTAAATAACAATAAGATGGATGAATAAGATAGATCAAATATATAATAACGTAATTGATTAATAAAATTGTAATAGGATTGCTGAAAATTATAATAGAATTGATGAACTAAATAAAGAGTTTCGATAAATAAGAGGATAATGTTATCCAATTTAATATATTTTCATGAAATTAAATAAAAATAAATAATAATGTACGATTGTTAAATTAAATAATAATATAATTAAAAATTAAAATAATAATATAATTTATGAATTAAAAATAAAGCAATTAATAAATTAAATATACATTACCCAGTGTAAAAGTGAATAAAAAATATCTAACCCAAATAATGTGATTCATGAGGAATTAAATTAAAATAGTATTTAATAAATTGGATATGCATCTTATGTTAAATGTAAAATACGCTTTAAGTTTACTTGATTCAAAAGCAAATGAAGTTTTTTTTTAATCCAATAATATATTACTGCTACAATTTCTTGGAATTATTTATTTAATGCTTTAGGTAGGTTTTATGCATCATTAGAATTCTTAATAGATTTGAAATAATGTTGTTAATAGATTGAATTGAAATAATGAAATTTGAAGGCTGGGAATTAAGTTATCGAAAAATTTATGGTAAAGTATATTTTAAATATATTATTCCCCTGTTCTTCGCTATTACTTGCCGATATCCGGGAACTAACTGTAGAGTTCAATTTAAGTTTCTGCCTACGATATTATTAGAGATGGACAATAATTCGTCTTACACAGTTTACATTAAATGATTATGGAAAAACAGTAAATGGATCATAAATAAGCATTCTCATACAAGTAAACGACTGAAGTTTACAAAACTTTTTGCGACGTAAAATATTTTCAGTGGTAGACAGATCATGGGTTAGAGTATCTTTGGCGTCAGGCTAACAGTGGGAGGTTTTCGCGGATTTCTTCTAAATGTAATTAATTTCGTCACAAAGTCCTCCACGAAGGTAAAATTTCACTTAATTCTTGATCAAGGAGTTCCCTTGTCTTCTGTATTGGGTTCAAAATTACAAGGCTAAGGTTGAACATTAGTAGTCGTAAGCCCAAAACTGGGTCGGCTGTTCAACGACGGTTATAAAAAAAATAGAAACTTTTTTCAGGTAATTTAAAAAAAAAAAAAAAGCAGTCTTTTAACGGCTATTTGTATTCGATTTCCGTCATTCTACCACTGAAGAACCAGTGGGTGAAAATTTTAAAATTTTTCAATATTATTTTACATAAATATTAATAAGTTAAATCCCCTCCAATTAAAATAATCGATTTTTTTTTAATGAAAACAGACTATATGGCAAGTTGTTTTTCAGAAATTAATACGAGTTTTTAGTTAACCTTTCGTAACATATATTTGTAACATAATTTTTTTCTTTTTTTATCAAAGAGGCCTGAAAAAAACTAATAAGTTTTATAGCTCCGAAACTAATTTCAAAATTTAAAAAAATGCCTTTCTTTGCCATCTTCAAATAAAAGAGTACGTGTCTAAAAAAAATCGTAATTCTCCCGCCAATAAAATTTGTTAAAATGAATAAGGCAGCAAAAAAAATTTTTTTACTTTGTTATAAATTAATTTCAAAACGTATACCAGCATCAAATTTTTTTTTATTATTATTTAAATATATTAAAATTTTATCTAAGAAAAAATTATTATTTTTTAGCTAATACTTTTTGCACTATGAAAGGAAGAGAAACGTTTTCAAAAACAGAGGAGGCGGTATCATTTATATAGTTTGATCTCGAGAAATTAAAAATTCAATTTTTATTTTCGGAAATCATGCGCTGTAATTTATTGAGAGTAGAAAGGGGGTGGGGGTGAGGGAGATCAATAGCGCGTGTAGAGAGAGTCCATAAAAATTTCCCTCCATAAACATTTCAATTTATGAGATGACTTCATTGCAATTGGCGGAAACTAGCCCTTTTCATCTAAACATTCTTAACAGGAAATTGTCATTTGTCAGATAAAGAGAGATTATCTTTTATTGAAGCTAAGTTGGTTCGTAGGAAGTGAGAAGGAGAGGTCGCCAAAATATTCTATTGAACATTACACCCAAGCTTTCTAAAAATGCATAATTAAAAGAGAGAAACTTATTATTGTAAAAGACGATGCCAAAAAGTCTTCGAATGATCTTTATGCATAAAGAAATGAAGATGTAAATTCAACATTTAATCGTAAGTCAATTTACTTTGTTTTTCAAGTTTTGGTCAATTTTTTGAAAAAAGTTTTCTTATAGTATAGTTCTAAAGTAAAGCCTATAAAAAATATTTTGTCTTGAAAGGATTTCGAGAAATTTTTAGTAAGTGATAAAATGTGAATTGACCGTTTAACAGTAAGTCATTTTGCATTTGTTTTTTGCTTAGACTGTGAAACGCGCTCCATTTTTTTTTGGTCTTTATTTTTTTTAAATGAAAAAAAGTTTTCTCATAATGTCTAAAGTAAAGCCTATAAGCTTTTCTTTGTCTTGAAATGATTTAAAGAAAGATTTACATTCTGATAAGGTGTTCATTTATCCTATAATAGTAAGTCAATTAGCTTTATTTTCTACTTAGATTATTAAACACGAAAAATAGCTAATTTTTAAATTTTATTTCCGTTTTTAAAATTTGTTTTAAATTAGTTTACAAGTCAGGAGTACCCAATTTTTTTTCAGTTATAAAACCCTAAATGATCGAGATTCTTTTGACAGAAACCCGCCTTTGTCAGCTGAAAATCTATTAACCAAATAGAACAATAAATTCATTAGGATGTACTAAATGTTAAGAATCAATTTTTTTTTTACTGTATAGGGGGTAGTCACTATGTGGAAGAAGGTATGGTCCCAATAGTTTAGTCAGGAGAGTGATCCAAAGTTTGGAGCTCTTAATGTTAATTTTACTTTTTGCGTATTTCGCTAAATCTCGAGAACTTTATAAGCGAATTGAAAACTTTTTGCACACAATTATAAAATTCATTTATCCAAAGATAATTCCGTGCAAAAAATAAATTTTAAAAAGTATTTATCATTTGTTTATACACCCTTATATACCCTTACACCCCTATATATTTAATAAGGGTCGAAAATATTATAAATTGTAAGGTATGAAAATTTTTGCATTATTTTAAAGAATATAATTTTGCATGGCAAAATACAAAATTCGTGCAAAATCTGTTGAATCTTGAGAAATCGAATTTTAAATATCTGATTTTTTGAAATTCAATTTCTCCGGAACTATACAACCGATGTTGCTCAATTTTTTTTTTATTTTGCCTTACGAAATTATGTTCTTTAAAATTATGTAAAAATTGTAGTTAAACTAAGGCAAACTGAGCTCAAAATTATGAACTGATAAATGTAAAAATGTACAAGGCAGTATGATACATTTTTCAGTTCTAAAAATGGTTTAATCATTGCTGAAACGATATACGCAACTGAACTCTGATAGCCAACAAGATTTAACAAAGCGAAAGTAAACAAGGCAAAAAATTATGAACTGATAAAAGAAAAAATATGCAACGCAGTCTAATACATTTTTGAGTCCTAAAATCGTTTAATCGTTGTCGAAACGTTAAGCACCTGAACTCTGATTGCAAACAAGGCTTAACAAAGCTAAGGCTATTAAGGCTAAAATTTATAATTTGTTGAAAATAAAAATGTACTAAGCAGTCTAATACATTTTTTAGTTCCAAAAACGGTTTAATAATTGCTGAAACGTTATGCAACTAAACGCTGATTACAAACAAGGCTTAACTTTCATGGGAACTCGCGAGAACTCAGTTTTCAAAATTTTCCTTCTTTCTTTCTCTTTTTTTCAGTAAATTTTTTACATACATCTTAATCTTAACGCAGGGAAGCTTTCATCAATATAATTTTCTGGAGCCAGTGAATCGCCGTTTTCTTTCCCTTTCATTCCTGTTGTTGTTGTTTCTAATGCCACTTTACCAATACCAACAAGCCTGCTTCATGAAACCAAACGACGCTATCTATGGCGGAGAACACGACTTCAGCCACACATATCTCACTACCCGTTTATAAGGTGGATCCATTCATTCATCCATAGATAGTAATTTTGACCTGAACCAGAAAACGATCCATCTCCAATTCTGTACCGCAGAGGTATAATTTGTTATGGGAACATGGAGGACTTTGTTACCCGACAGGCTTAATGTGCACCAGACACCATTTACTACACGGAGGGTTTTCAGAAGGAGGGATCGAACTCACGACTTCTTGGACATGGGCCCAACTCTCTACCAACCAAGCTATACCGACTTTTCATTCCTAAATGCGTATATTAAAAAATTCCTAAATTTAAATAAATTCTGATTAATTTTCAATATACCAGGGCCAGTGATAAGAACTTCAAATCATTATCCAGTAAATTATCCAAATAACAAAAGTATTAGCCGAATTTCAAACTCCTGAGCCAAAGGCAAATCTTAACAATTTCTTATGGTTGATTTTTTTCACAATAGAAACTTCAAATCAAAATACAAATTTACCATAAGTTGAGTTATTTTATAAAATGCAAATTCAAATCAAGAGTTATTTTGCAGTTGGGGATGAGAAAAAGAAGAAAAAAGGGAGAGAGGATGTTTTATCGTCTTTGAGGAAAAGAAATAGGTTAATCTTTGATAATTTCTCAGATTAGATCAGTAATGTAAGGATAAACCTAAAGCAACATAATGCTATTGTCCACGAGAAAACATATTTTCTGTAAAAATAGTTGGATGATAATATGAATCTTTTGCTACCACTTAATCTGTTTTACTGACAAAAACTGTAGAAAAAAATTTTTATCGCGTGATCGGACAACGAGCGTGGTATTCTGTATTTTACGGTAGTTTGTCTCAAGCTTACGTAATTTCTCTTGCTGCTTACTTTATATGGATATAATTCTAATTAGTTATGCGACGTATCTAACTGAAATTACTGTAATTGAATGAAAAATACAGGATCTGTTCACAAAAATTCCTTTAGATCTTTTCTCCTTTTTTTCAGGATTAAGGGAAATATATATCTATTTTTTTCGGTAGAAAAGGTCATTCGTAAATACTGTAGCAAAAACACTTTTTTGTTGCTATTGCCAAATTTACGATTTGACTGCGAATGCTCATTGCGAGCCCTGATAAATTATTGCCTATCATAATATTATTAATGCTGCTTCGAGCAGATTTCAGATTATTTACATATGATATGAGCACATGTTCTGAAGTATATTAACATATCTGCAAACTTTTACAGTTTAGGAATTAAAATTACCCTTTTTTTTTAAAACCATTTTTGCCAAACTTTTTTCAAACTTAGTCTTTTGGAGCAAGTTTAAGGTTGCTTACTTATTATCCTGCGTTTATGAATAGTGTTACTGGTTTTTCATCCTATATTATATGATTAATGTCATCAACATTGTTTCATTTAGCATGAATAGTACATTATATGTTAAGAAAATATGTTTAGAACGTGATTACGACTGAATTTTTAAAAGTGCACACTAAATTTTAAAATCTGCCCACATTTTAAACTTAGCTGTTTTTCGAAATTAGCTAATATGNGGCAAATGCTTAGTGTGAGCCCTGATAAACTATTGCCTCTCATAATATTATTAATGTTGCTTCGTGCAGATTTCGGATTATTTACATATGATATGACCACATGTTCTGAAGAATATTAACATATCTGCAAACTTTTACACGTTAGGAATTAAATTTACCCTTTTTTTTAAACCATTTTTGCTAAAATTTTTTCAAACTTAGTTTTTTGGAGCAAGTTTAAGGTTGCTTACTTATTATCCCGCTTTTATGATTATTGTCAATGGTTTTTCATCATATATTACTATATGATTAATGTCATCAACATTGTTTCATTTAGCATCAATAGTACATTATATGTTAAGAAAATGTGTTTAGAACGTGATTACGACTGAATTTTTAAAAGTGCACACTAAATTTTAAAATCTGCCCACATTTTAAACTTAGCTGTTTTTCGAAATTAGCTAATATGTATTAGTTTTTTTTTCCTTCTTTTTAGAAATTAAGCTTTGATTGAACACATTAAATCATATTAGGAAGGCGAACTATATTATTTACTTTACACTTTTATGAATTTACATTGCCTTAAAGTTTCTGTGATTTATTTTTAAATATGCCTAAAAATTTGAAAATGCTTCAGATTTAAAATCTTACTTCAAAATAAGATCGTAAAATTAAAAAAATGCTTGTATACAATGCAGACATTTTATTATACGTTGTCAATGTTATGTCAGAAACGTTATTGTTACAGCGCATGTTTTAATTAGGAATATGTTATGAAATTTTCAGTCTATGATTTTTTTAGTAATTTGAAAGTAACGTGAAGTTTTAGTAATCAACTTTGTAGTTTCTAATAAATAGATTTTCAAAACAAAATGTTGTTCCTCATTCTATGGTGCTGCTTCATCTGCTGCATATTTTAACATCGGATTTGTTTTGAAATTTTCAGTTGCTGAGATTTAAATTATGTGTCACGTCAGTTTTTATAGTTAATTTTGATGTAATTTTTCTAAGAAACTACTGCATTAAGTTTTCAAAAGAAATTTTATCTCTTATTAGGATACATATTTTAACATATCATGTTTTTAAAATTTTCAGTGGACGATTTTATTGTAATACTTAAAGCAAGCTAGTTGATGTAGTTTCACTGGAAAACTATTTAATATAAATTTTTTTCATCTCTTATTATGGCGTTTATTTTAACATAGGATTATGTTTTAAAAATTGCAGTGGACGATTTTTTAGTCTTGAGAAAAAGTGAATTTCCATAGCTAATTAATGTAGTTTCTCTAAAACACTACATCACTTATGTATTTTACTTTTAAGAACTTTTTCTTATACTTCTTGTTATGGTACTTATTTTAATCTGAGATTCGTTTCGAAATTTTCCGTCGTCGATATTTTTCTTGATGTTAAAAGTCTATTTCTATAGTTAACTGGCGTAGTCTCTCTTAGAAACTTCTGAATCTATTTTGACAAGCATTTGCTTCCTTCTTTATGACATATATTTTAATTTGGGATTTGAATTCTAAATGTTAAAGGTGGTAAATACAGAACACTATGTATAGAAGGAATGAATACTTTGAAACCTCCTTTCATTATGTAAGAAACTTTTTTTTTGTTCAAAGTCAAAAAAAGAATCAATTTTAGCTATGAATTTTATAATTAAATCATTTTAATTATCCACGGTGATATTAATTTCTAAATGTATAGTTATTCATCTTCCTCCCCCTCCTCCTCTTCTTCTTCTTCTTTCTCTTCCTCTCCCCCAGCATCCTCCTTTTCTCCATTTATGTAAGAAAGCATTTTTGCTGAAACTTTTTTAAACTTGTTTTTACATTCTTCGCTTATTTCTGTACCTTCTTCCTTCAATTTCTCCATAATTTGAGTTCCCATTTCGAGAAAGCAGCTCTATATTTAAAACAAAAATAAATCAATAACTCAATAAATAAATAAATAAATAAATAAAATTCCTATTTATCTCTACATTAAAACACATTTTATGTTCTATCTAACGTAAAGATGCATTGTAACAATGCATTCAATTAGTTTTTAAATTAATTTAAAGTTATTTTATTTTAAAATAGTTTTTCGATGAAATTTTTTTGATGAAATTCATTTCTATAAGCTAAAGGTTAGCAAAAAAATTGTTTTTCTTTCCACATATCGAAATCTAAGATTGGCATACAGTAAGTTCACATATTTTTAAAAATTAGGATTTTTTAATAAGAAGACTCTACAAATATTTATGCAATTATACAGAGAAATTTTAAATAACTTGTAAATTAATACAGAGACATTTTAAAAATTTGTCCTTTCGAGTTTTTCTACCATCAACGTGACCTCTTTTATTGAAATATTCATTTCTTGGTGTGAGAGAATGGGGGACATTTTGTTTATTAAATTAAAATAATTACATAAATATTTAATGTTTATAATTTTTGTTTATTAAATTAATATAATTACTTGAAATTAAAATAATTAAAAATAATTACACAATGAAAGAATTAAAATAATAACTTAAGAGTCGGCTGAAATATATTCCCAAATATTTGGCTATTTTTTTGGTATGCATTATCCCACATTATTGATCAATTTATAAGTTATAACCTTTTATAAAGATGTGGTATAAATACCAACTATATCAATTTTTAATTAAACGATCCCACCTCTGATTTGAGTTGTTATCAGTTAATAACTGCAAAAAAAAGCAAAAAAATAAATAAAATTTAAAAAAAAAGAAGAAAAAACGAAGGGCTTTGTTCATATAAATGTAAGTAACAGTATGCGTGGGGTCAAAAACAGAGGAGTTACTTTCTCTTGTGCGTTATGTTCATTTCTCCGTAAATCTTAGTGCGAGTTTATTTGTAGCTATAAAAGCAGAAGTTTGTTTATTTATAAGCTCAGAATTTGTATGAAAGTTATGATTACATTTTTACAGAAGGTAACATTTTGAAAATCTCACCCAACTTCTTAACATAAAGAAGATGATTTTTAAAACCAAATTAATTTTAAGCAATAAGTCAAGTGAATTTCTTTTCTAGAATCAATCTGAAACCAAAAATTATTTTTGCATATCATTATTAGAAAAAAATGGTCCTATAGAGCGATAAATTTGCTCGCGAGAAACGAATATCATTCTCACCCAATACCTTCATATTTTAATACGTTAACCCACTAAAACTTTGATTAGTGAAATGTGCGAGTGAAACACCCGAATGAGCCGCGATGGCCCAGGGAATAGAGTGTTCGCCTTCCAATGAGGTGAACCGGGTTCGAATCCATCATCTGGCTTGCACCGACCACAGTGCTGACGTGCAATATCCCCAGTGGTAGATGGATCATCGGTTAGAGACCCCTTGCCGTTAAGCTAACCGTGGGACGTTCTTCCTCTCCATGTAACGCAAATGCAGGTTAGTTCCATCAAAAAGTCCTCCCGGAGACAAATTTCTATCAATACTTGATCCACGAGTTCGAAATTTTAAGGCTACGGAGTTAGAAATGGGTTGTCGTTAGCCCAAAATAGGGTCGGCTGTTCCACGATGGTTTTAAAATATAAAAAAAACACCCCGAATCACGAAAACATCTTAAGACAAGTGCGTAAGCAGTTTTTCGTGTTTTCGAGCATTAGAGATCTGGGGACGAAGCCTTCTGTTATTGTTATTCTTTATTTTAAAAAAAGATACTTTTCAGTTAGATAGGCGCAAGGAAAATCAAGTTATTTATTTTTTTGTTCTATTTAATTTTTTGCGAACGTTCGTTCAGTGTTTAAAAAATAAATGAAATAAAATAATAAAGTTTGTGGGGGTTTGCATTTTTCTTCTGCGCTCGACTAACCGAAAAGCATAAACAAAAAAAAAACATACCAGAATTTCTTTTTTTTCATCTTCACTTTTTTCTTTCATCCATTTCTTAAATTCTGCCTAAAATGTTTAAATAATGATATTAAACAGCATTCTTCAAATGCAAAGATGAATAAAAACAAAAAGAAGTATGCTACATCGCAACTTCGACTTTTTTATGTTACTGTGAATGATCGAAACGGGTGGTTGTTGAATTTCACCGGTTAATGTTGACATAATGTGTACATAGTAGCTTTCGTAAATGTACGAAATATATAATGAGTCTAGTTAAGTGCCACTGCCCTCTTTGCATTAGCCCGGTATGCCTTACATCAATGTTTTTTTAAGGTTTAGTGCCACTGCCCAATCTGCGTTAACCCAATTACAGTTTAACCAGTACCAGTACTCTCTGCATCCAGCCGCTGAAAGATGCTACCTCCTCCAACTTATATCCTTCCGGCTATTATTACAGGGTGTTTGTTTTCACGCGTTTCGTGCCGTTTGAGACACTGTTGGAAGCCCATTGGTTCATCTGAGTGGTCAGTTACTCAACAATTATACGTCTATTCGCACGCATTTTCAGTCGTCGTTCACCTTGTTACCTATGGCCCATGTTGCACCACATTTGTCACATCGCTGTTTTTGGATAGTGCGATTTCGCTATACATGTTATACTTTTATCACGCCGGCACGTGAACAGCGTTAACAAAATCAGCCGTTTCGGAAATGCTTTCATTCTTGGCCCTGAGGCCGATGATCACGCCCTTTTTGACATCGCATACCTCACTACGTTTACGCATTCGCGATCGCAGCGCTCGATTACGCCATCTGGGGAAAAGACCGGTTGATCCTTCTCTCCCCCTCTTCTCAGTTGTATAGGAGTGTAATACGATATTTTCCCCTTTCTTAATACTTTTCATTTTTAATTGTCACCAATGTTTTTTTAAAAAGTTTACGCGACGCTTTCTTTTGAAACTATGTTCCATGTAGTTTTCAGTTCCATACAGTTCCCTTTCTTAAAAGTTTTAAATCTATTTAAAAATCAAGGCAGAAATGAATGTACTTCCGTCTCCTTTGACTCTCCACACGCTACTGGTGAGAGCAAGCGAAGTGTTGCCATAAGTAGAGATTTTTGTTCCACGCCACCTGCAGCCTATTTCGATCGCCCATTAGGCCAACGATTGCAATGTTTTCTGCCTGCCTTGGACACCCTTTATGTACGTTCCACAACAATGTGCTGCCACCTACCTTCTGAAATGGGTTATTTCACCTTGACGTCAGAAAAAAAAGAGATGGATGAATGCGACCGGAGTGTGTCCTAGCCTATAATGAGTGATCGACACTAGGGGATTACAATAAGGCCTTTTGTGCTCTCTCTTATTCATCTATCATTTTGAAACTGGTATGCTGTATATAGAGGTTGAAACAAGCTATTGCAAATCCCATTTTAAATACTGGACCAAATACGGGAAGCAGGATATATACCGGTCATATGCAAGTTATATACAGATTATACAAGTCCAAATACAGGAAAAATTGTATTAATGAAAAGAATACATTTTGTTCTACGATGTAGCACTCATATGTAGTTTTTATTTTATTTACCTTCATTTCTCGGCGTTCCTCTCTATTTGTAGCATGAAACCGCTTAATCTGCAATTTTATTAAATAAAAATTAATAACAAAGTTGAATAAAAACAGAAGTTGTTTGTGTTTTATTTAGCCCTGGAATTAAAAAAGATTTGTCTTATATAATAGGGTGGAGGGTTTTTTTTTCCCAATCGAAATCGAAATCAACTGTTTGTTAAAAAGAAATTTTTTTTTAACAAACACTTGATTTCACTACAGAACTTTTTCGACCACAGGCGATTTCGATTGGAAAAAAAAATCAAAATGAACTTAGGTTCCTAGCCGGGAATTCGCATATTCTCCAAATATTTAAAAAAGAACAATTGCAATTTTATTTATTTTTTAGGCCGGGCGGGATAGCTAGACTGGAAGGGCTCTGGAATCATATTCACGAGAACGGAAGTTCGAATCCTGTCGGCCGAAGACAGTATAGTAAATAGTGACTGATGAACGTTAAATCTGTTGAGTCACAAAGTCCTCAATATTATCGTAACAAATTATACCTCTGAGGATACTAAATTAAAGATTGATCGTTCTTTGGTTGAAGTCAAGATTACGATCTGTCCATGAATGAATGGATGTATGAATGGTTCCGCCCTATGACGAATGACGTATGCTAGAAATCGAATTTTTTGCCATAGATGGCGCCACTAGAAAACAAGAACAATCGCACCCTTTTTCTTAATGGCCTACAATAACGACATTTATTTTTTAAAATTTTTATTCTTAACTTTTTCTTGAAACCTGTAGAAAAAATAGTTGCAAAGTAAGATTCTTTATTCATTGAAGAAAACATTTTGATATCTTAAGTTATTTAAGACCTCCGCTGGGCTGGTGAAATTTAAAATATTTATAGAATTTTGATATTTGAATCCTTTGAAGGAGAATTTTTAATTCAACATATTCCAAAAAAATAAAGACATTTTTAGACAGGTCCATTTGTCTATTTTTTTATCTGCGTTATTTTTATGTTAAAATACAGAAAAATTTGTATTTTAGCATAAAAAAGTACGTAGCTAAAATAGTTCTGAGGCAAAACAGAAACGGTTCTGGCACAAAAGGTTAAAAGAAGTTATAAAAAACGGCAAAACTAAAAATACGTACAATTCCATGAATTTTCTACATAGTACTTTATTTGGCACATTTATTTTTATGTATGCCTCTTTCACCCTGTAATCACATAGTTAGCTTTTAAGTATATCATTTCGAGTTCGAATGAGCCAAATGGAAGAAGAAAAAAATAAATGACTCATAACTCAAAAAATAAGTAATGACTTAAAAAAGAATTAAGTAACTAGTACATTTGAAAAAATTAATAGTTATTGAAAAAAAAACAGCATTTAGCTGAATAACTAAGAACTATTTTAGAATATAAACTAAAAGATTAAAAAAGAAACTCATTAAATAACTAATAATTTAAAAAATACTAATAAAGCTTCTAAAAAAAAGTTGAATAGTACTGTACTGACGTCATGTGTTTCAAAACATTCTGGTGCTTCTCCTGCTTCAGTTATCTCTATAAATAAATGAAAAATTAATGAAAATTGTTAACTCAATGAGTTAATAATTTTTTTAAAAAAAGAAATACCTAGCGGGCGATGTTAAGATACATTTACGAGAATATACATGAGGAAAATGAAGTTTTATTAGTTACATGTGTATACGTTTATGAATATTATATACTAAAAGCATAAATATTTTTAAGAATCTGCAATGCGAAAAGAAAAACTTAACATCCTGGATAACTTTTAATCAGTGGTCGGAAAAAGCGAAACTACTTTCCGTAGTTTGTAGTGCGATGCAACAAAACAGTAGCTATTCTTGACAACTACTTTTAACGTTACTTAAATGAAGAAACAAAGTTCAAATACAAAAAGTTTTTCGAATATGATTGATGCAAATTCTTAGCGGGCCCGTCTACGCACGTAATGAGAATGCCTCTGTGGCCGAGTGTTAACAACGTTTGAAGCTCGAATTTACATCTGTGGCTCGGAAAAATCGGTACGAAATCGATCGAATTGCTCCTGCGAAATCGAATTTTAAACATCTGACTATTTTAAAATTCCATTTCACAGAAACTATAAAGAACTTTTTTGTGTCTAATTTCGTAACTTAAAATATCGTCTGCGTTAATTAATTAGCATATTTGCTGTCACCCCCCTCAAACCATTAAGATTGAGTCATTAGATCAAAAGTTACTTAGGGTAGTCCGTTGTTTTTCGCATTGTAACTTTATTTCTTGGAGGATATAAAAAAGACATTAATCACTTAAATCACAAATATTTGTTAATTTCCTAGCATTTCTTAAATACTGTCGAGAAAAGCAATAGTTTGAAAGTTGAAAGAACAAATTCGTAAAAAGTGCTTTAGAATAAAAAACTATTTCATGTAAACATGAATTAAAACTTCTTAGTAACTCTTAATACTTAACAACGCCATTTGTTTTTCGAAATCATTTTGAATATTGGTGAAAATTAAGTTCTCCAGTCAAGTTTGTCTTCTAAAATTAGCCGAGTAGTGACTACATTTCGAAAGTAATTTGTAGTCGCTACAGTTAAAAAAAGTAGTTGTAGTTTTAGATATCTACATTTGCAATAAAGTAGTTGTAGTTGTGGTTAACTACAAAAAAATTTAGTTTTTCAGACTGCTGCTTTTTACCTAGTGATAGGATTCTCACGTTTTTGGTGATAACAGTTTAAAGAGATGACTTCATGCATGTTAATTAATTAATGCAAACAAAAAGGTTACGAAATGAAACACAAAAATGTACTTTCTGTGGAAAAAAACGTACCTTTTTTTCGAC
This sequence comes from Parasteatoda tepidariorum, assembly GCF_043381705.1. NCBI lineage: Eukaryota > Metazoa > Arthropoda > Arachnida > Araneae > Theridiidae > Parasteatoda > Parasteatoda tepidariorum. The sequence continues at coordinate 4,467,618 of NC_092213.1, forward strand.
GAATTTAGATTCCTGACTTTCAAAATATTGATGGGGGGGGGATGGAATCGATACGATCAGGGAAATATGTCCCCAATAGTTTAATCAGGACTGCGGTCAAAAGTTTGGCTCCTTAAATATTAATTCTAATTTTGCATATTTCGACATAATTTGACAACTTTTCGAACAGATCGAAAAAAATTTTGAGCCCAATTCGAAAATTCATATGCAAAAAAAAGCAGTTACCTTTCGAAAGATCATTTTTAATAGTAATTTGTTTCATTATTTTTTATTATTTTATTAAATAATAATCAAAATAGTTTTGAATTGCAAGATATACAAATTCTGACATTATTCAAAAGAATGTAATTTAATATGACAAATACAAAATTCGAATGAAATTGATTGAACAGTTCTTGAAAAATGACATTCACGGTAATACATGCAAATCCATTCGTTAAATCAAAAGTTATTCGAGGCGTTCAGTTTTTTTTTCAAGTTCAGCACTTTACTGTAGTTTTTTTTATATATATTATTAACAAAGAAATGTACCAAAATAACAAGTTCTAATAGTTCTTTACAATTCATTACTATTCTATTTAATAATGATTTAAAAATAGTAAGAAATGATATAATTTTTACATTTTACGTTGCATTATAACTAGCTCTGCAAAAAATTAGGGGATGGGTTATAACAGCCTAAGTAGAACACATCTTATTGAAGACTAAGATTAGAATACTTTACTCATGAGCTTAAGAGGTACAGTGCGCAAAAGACAAAAAAAAAGGACCACTTTGAAGAATAACTTTTGGTCCTGGATCTTCTCGTTCGAGGACTCAAATCTTAACAGCTCAAGGGGGTACAGCTCAAGTACGGACTATATTTTAAGTTACGTAATCAAGCGCAAAAACGTACTTTCTCTGGATAACCTTTACCTTTTTTTTTTTTTTTTTTTTTTTTNTACCTTTTTTTTTTTTTCTCGACGGAATCAAATTTCTGATCCCCAAAATATAGGGAGTTGTCACAGTCTAGGAAATAGTGTGCCAATTGTTTGATCAGGATTGTCCCCTTATTGTTAATTTTACCATTTGCGTATTATCACGAAAACTTTTTAAGCGAATAAAAAAACTTTTACAAGCAATTACAAAATTCATTTGTCCAAAGATAATTAAGTGCAAAAATTAACATTTATTAAATATTTATTATTTTATTTAATAATGGTCGATCGAAAAATTTTTGAATTGTACGATTTACAATTTCACGTAGCATTTTAAAGAATATAATTTTGCCCCACAAAATACAAAATTTGTTCAAAATCGGTTGAATAGTTCCTGAGATATTAAATTTCAAAAGAGTCAGACATTTGTAATTTGATTTCTCAGGAACTATTTGACACATTTTGCTCAAAGATTATATTTTGTCACGTTAAATAATATTTTTTCAAATGATGTAAAAAATTTATAACTTACAATTCAAGCTTTTTCCGTCCATTATTAAATATAATAATAAATATTTAATTTAAGTTTATTTTTTGCATGATGTTATATTTGGACAAAGAATTTTATAATTGTGTGAAAATAATTTTCTCATTCGCTTGAAAAGTTTTTGAGATATAGCAAAATACGCGAAAAGTAAAATTAACATAAAGGGGTCAAACTTTTTGACCGCTCTCCTGAACAAACTATTGGGACCAAATTTCCCAGATTGCGGCACAGCACGAGATGATTGTTTGAAAAAATGGAAATGGCTCAAAATGCGAATTTAAGGAAATGAGCAAAGCTTGAAATGCATATTTTAAAATAAGGATACAGTTAGAAGATGAACAAAGCTCGAAACGCGTGCTTAAAAATATGGATACGGCCCGAAATGCGTATTTCAGAAAATGAACACAACTCAAAATGTTTTGTCCAAACCTAGTTTTGTCCGTACGAAGTTTTATCCATGCGAGGTTTTGTCCACGCGAACTTATGTCCGCGAAATTTTGACACATTACATTTTCCACTAACTTAGTATCTTTGCTAACTAAAAACCTAAAAACTTAATATACGACATTGTATATAGCAATAAACATCAAATCCGATAACTGCTGTAATAAAATATAACTATAGGAAAGTACCCCGTAAGACTACAATAGCTGTAGCACAATCATTGATATTATACAGTTTTAGAAATTATTATCTTCACAATATAAACTAGTGTATTTTTTATGATAATGTATAGAATATTAAGTTCTAAGACATATAATACGTCCATTTTAAGATAATACATGGAATATGAAGTTTTAATAAAAAATAATACTTATATTTTATGAAAATATGTAGAATCGTAGATTAATAAGTCTTAATAAACATATAATACGTATATTTTATGACAATACGTAACATATTAAGTTATAAAAAGCATTATATATTTTTTGATAACGCGTAGAATATTAAGTTTTAAAAAACAGACAGTAAGTACATTTTATGATAATACGTAGAACACTAAGTTTTAAAAATTATATAATACGTATAATGATTAGGCGTAAAATATTAAGTTTTAAAAAACATACAAGACATATATTTCATGATAATACCCAGAATATTGAGTTTCAAAAAAATTTAACGTGCATATTTTATGATAATAAAATGCTTATAATATTTTAACAAAGTTTAAATTCCACAATTTAACAATGAAGATAGTCTTACTCTTAGCCATTTCTTTCATTTTCATTCGATCTTCTCTTTTACATTTCCTCGCATCCATTTGGCAAATACACATTAATGCAACTATTGCAAACAGAGACCTCATCCTGAACTACGATTTGTTTTGCTGCAGTCCAAAATAATTCTACTGATGCCAGTAAACCTGGTATCTTTATAAGCAAAATCACAAACGCCTTCATTTTTTTCTTCTATTCATCAGTTTAGTATATTATTCTGCACTTGTAGGAAGTTTTATTTTATTATATTTACTCGTTTTTAATGTAAATATCGAAACACAAAATCTTTTGAAATAAATAGAGTGCGTGGAAAATGGATCTTATTTTGCAAATTGACACACATTTCTTTACTTTTAACGGATTGTATCATCCGTATTTAAAACTGAAACGCCAAGGTCTACTCTGCATTGATCGCTTCATTGTTTCATCTTTTTGTTGCCAGTTTCATTATTAAAAAGTATTATTTAAAGCTCTTCCGCGATTATAAATTGTTCTGAATGTAAGGAAGAGGAAAAAATTTTGTTTTTTTAAAGTCCATCCATCAAGAGAATGGCATTAAAAGGAGAAAATATGCACGATATTCAAATTTTGCGCAATATTTGTCAGATAATAAAGTAAAATAAAAAGTTTAAAAACGCTATGTTTTTCATGTAGACTAAGTAGAAAAATTTATTTCATTTTATATTGCCAGAAATAAAGCGAAAAAGGCGCGTCACTTTCGAAAAAAAAGGCGTCAGTAGGGAGAATTTTCGGCAGTGATAGAAACTCATTATGAAAGCGATGTGCCTTACGTTTTTTGTTTTATGTACGGTGAGGGAAAAAAAAGTAGGGTTCCCATAGTTTAGTCAGGAGAGCGATCCAAAGTTTGTATTTCGCAATGTTAATTTTACTTTTTGCATATTTCACTCTATCAACTTTATAAGCGAATTGAAAAATTTTCGCACACAATTATAAAATCCGTTTATCTAAAGATAATTCCAGGCAAAATATAACTTTTAGGAAATATTTATTATTTTTTTATTATTTAACTTAATAATGGCCGAAAACACTTTGAATTATAAGGTATACAGTTCCTTACTTCATTGTAAAGAATATCATTTTATAAGGCAAAATAAAAAATTTGAGCAAAATCGGTCGAATCTTGAGAAATCGAATTTTAAATATCTGAAAATGATGGCACCTGCTTTACACCTAACTAGTGAAACACGACTTTGATTTTTGAGGTTTTACTACACCAAGAACTGAGAATAGTGGAAAATAAACGAACAATGCTCTTTTAGACTAATTGGCTTAAAGTAGCCATTCCATTTTGCCGCCATTTTTAGTAACAACACTAAACTTAATAATTACAGTATGATAAGACACGAGTCAGCAAAGTTATACTTACGATACAACGTAAAGTAAGAATCAGGGATGCATGGAAATAATACTAATTTTTAAAATAAATATAGTTGCTCATCAACTGCACTGAGAGATTATTAAGACGAATTCAAACTAGGCTTAACAAAGCGGATTGAAATACTTCATTTTAAAATTATTTAATACAGTTGACAGATATTTTAAAAAATTAAAACATAATTGTCCTGATCACTCAACTAAGAACATACATATTGTAAAGGTGAATTTTTGTTTCATTAAATATTATATGCAACTTGAAAGACAACAAAAAACTAGCGTCGACTCGTATTCGATTGTAAACAAACTATCCAAAGTGAGCCAATTTTGGTGTTTTTGGCAGCGAAGATAATTCATGTATTTTGTGAATGCGCGGGAGCTTGGTGTAATCATTTCCCTTTTTTGTTGTTTAGATTTGACTACGTATTTTAAATTATTCCTCCTCTTTGGTATTCACCTGAAATAAAGTGATCTTTCACACAGTTTTTTTCCCCCTTATCCCAGTCAATAAGAGATTTTTATCCCACTAAATTAGGAACTGGCTAAATTTTTGCCAGTTGTTAGTACCTAACGAGGGGATTATTTCACCTTAAGTCCACACTCCTTGTGTAAAATAAAAGATTTGGAGTTTATTAGAAACATAAATGCACAATAAATAGATGAATGCACAATATGAAAAATTTCAAATCACTAACATAATTCGCACAATTGCTTCAATAATTTTGATTGAAATGGGGAATGAAAACTCAAATTTAAAGCAATTAATCAAAAAAAGTTATAATTCATCCATTGATACTACAAATTTAATCGTACAGAAGTAAATAAAAAAAATAGAGACACTAAATAATATACCGTAGAGTGTCAACTATTCACATATACTGAATCAAGTAACTGTTTCCGTTAAATATCGCTAGAGGGCGTTGGGACAATACAGATAGGAGAAACTTTAAAAAAAAAACGTGTCGTGATGACGTCGGAAGGGATCGTCCATAGTTCATGGTAATAATGGAAATAAAAAAAATAAGCTATGCACTAAAAAGCAAAGCTAATGAACAAAATATACTTATTCGTTTTGAGCACCCGCAAGAAATCTCATTATCGACACCAATACTTAATTAATGTTGACAATATGTAAAAATTTTATTTTTATTTTCTAACCATCGTTGAGCAACCGAACCAATTTTGGGTTCAACTCCGTAGTCTTGTAATTTAAAACCAAATCCAAAAGACAAGGAAAGTCTTGGATCAATGATTGAGAGAAATTAGCCTTCGTGGAGGACATTTTGATGAAACTAACCCACATTTACGTTAAATGGAGAGGAAAACCACAAAAATCCCCGGGTATCCTACAGGCAAGGGGAAGCTTACCAATGATCCGTCTACCACTGAGGAAAAATTGCACTGGGGTCAGTGCAAGTCTTGTGCGGAATTCGAATCGGCCAGTCATCGTTGGGATTCGAACCCGGTTCACCTTATTTGAAAGTGAACGCTCTATCCCCTAAGCCCCCACGACTCAATATGTATTAATGGAAAAAAATAAGCTCTGTATCAAAAAGCATAGTTAATGGAGAAAAAATTCTTAATCGTTTAGGGGGAGCATAGAAAATCGCCTTGCGCAGATGACGCTTCATTAATTTTTCATTCTATATTACTGGTATTATAGCAATTGGTGCAGTTTTAATAAGAATTCTACAACGTATTTCCGCTGTTTCGGAAAAAAATTGTAAATGGTGGCAGGATATTGTGTTAATATTTTAATGAATTAGAATTAAAGGAACATATAAATATTTTAAAGATCTGATAGAGAATTGATCAAACTACAAATTCTTTATCAAAGTCTTATAACAATTCTATTTGATTTTAAATTTTCGCATATAATTTGCTACCACTCATAAATGTATTTCTTACAAAACTCAAAAACTGAATTGTTATGTAATAGGTACCAAATATACCAATACAAGTAAAGTATTCTATTGATACGCTTGTTAAATATTAAAGCTGCACCCATACTGAGCAGTTACAATACGGATACTGTACAAATAACGACCTATAGGAACTGATATATACAGGAGAAAACTTTTTGATAGTGATTAATTTTGACTAACATAAGTTGGCCATGCTAAATGATACTGAATACAGTTAATGTCTGCTCTGATAAAATGAACTGCAAAAAACGTGTTTTGCATATCTGAATAACATCAAGTCACTAGGATGGGCAAAAACTCATACTAAATAAGTACATAAAGTGAAATTATTTTAGCATTATTAATTACGTCGATGCACATTGAAATGAAAAAGATAGACTTTCACACGCCTTTCAATCTTGTGTTTCGTAGCACTGTTCAGTACTGATTTATTAATTAGTTTCTTTTTTATTCACCCTGATTTATTACATTTACCTAAGAAAATATCAAAAATGAACGCATCAAAAAGACCGATGCATTAAATAATATACTGAGAAAACGGAAATATAAACTATTCCAAAAAAGAAGGGGAGAGAAAAAGAAGAAAAATCAAGATAAGCTCTTGATAAGAATTTGATGTACATATATTTATTCGAATGTCATCACTCGGAAGAAAAACTTCTCGTCTGATTTAGTAGCTGATAATGATAGATCATTTCACGCAGTTCATGAATCGAGAACGAGAAATACGGAAGAGTTTTTCTATTTTAACATCAGACTGAATAAGGGGCTGTGAGTTCGTCTGCCGATCTATAGAAGAATTTTCCATCCGAAAGAGAAGTTGAATTATGAGCCACAAAAATAATCCAATCTACGAATCTGTGACAAAAACAAGTAATGTTGCACTCTTTTCTAATTTCAATCAATCGATGAGGAAGTGGATCATATTTTATATTCATAATAGTTGACCATTAACTTAAGATGCGCAGGTAGATTTTTTTTTTACTCCTAGCAATCCATAAATGATGAAGACAATTGAACTGCATATAACAGTGCATCTTTTACTGTTCACTGTTACTGTAGGTAGACTCGTTTTTTTTATCTCATAGCAGTCAATCAATTATGTGGCCAATTGCCTGAGTAGACATAGAGCATCGTTTAAATCACAACAGCTAACCGTTAACAGTAGATATATATGTAGGTAGATTATTTTATTTATTATAAGCAATGAATCAGTGATGATGCTAATTAATTTTCAAATGATAGTACATATTTTGCATGCATAACAGTTGACCATTACCATTAGATAGGTTGGTAGATTTTTTTTACTCTCTAAAATTCAATCAATGATGATGCTAATTGATTTTCAAATGATAGTACATATTCTACATTCATATCAACTGACAGTTAACACTAGATGTGTAGGTAGATTTGTTCGTTTTACTCCTAACAATCAGTGATGCTGCTGATTGAACTGAATATAATAGTACATAGTTTACATTCATAACAACTGACAGTTAACACTAGATGTGTAGGTAGATTTGTTCGTTTTACTCCTAACAATCAGTGATGCTGCTGATTAAACTGAATATAAAAGTACATATTTAACATTCATAACAGCTGACAGTTAACACTAGATGTGTAGGTAAACTCTTTCTTTTTTCTCCTAACAATCAATGATGCTGCTGATTGAACTTCATATAATAGTACATATTTTCATTCATACCAGTTCAGTTAACCATTAACACTAAATAACACTCGGATTTCTTTTAACTTCTAATGTCCTAACCTATATTTCTGCTAAAGAAATTTTTAAGCATCTGGGGTAATAAATGTACCCTATTTAAAAACGATTAACAATACGTTTACAAAAGTTAAAGTATTTATTTGCTTGCAAATAATTTTGAAAAAGTGAGTAAAAATCGTGGTTTCAGAAAATTTTGCTTATTTGAAAGGTGGAGGATTAAACCAAGTTCTAAGAGGATGAGAACAAATTGATAAAAGGGGTGGAAAAACTCGCAGAAGTGCTGTTGGAAGTTTAAAGTTAGAAGTTAAATAAAAATTTAGGAAAATAAACAAAAAATTAGAAATGGCAAAAAAACCGTACAAATTATTATTTTTGGGATAGTTTAGAAAAAATTATGATTTTTTGGAGGGAGTATATCTCTTAGGAGTTGAAATATTTTTCTCTACATATTATTAGATCACACAGAAGAACTTCTTTAAATTTCAAACTTCTATTAATTAATTAATTATACTCTTCTATTTTCCTCTATTGAAGTAATAAGAGAAACGTCATTCCGATTCTTAGAGTCATCATTCCCATGTCTATAATTCTTTGATTTATAAGTGCAACCAGTCATCGCCACACTTTTAAAAATTGAGATTTTTGCACTTATAAGTTTAGCTGACGTAGATATATAGCTAGGATATAAAAAAATTCATGACCACCTACTTGGTCCAGTATGTTTTGCGCACTAAAAAAAGCTCTCTATATACTATATCAAGCTGATACTTAATTATTCCGTTTTTTTTTTTTTTTTTTTTTTTTTTTTTTTTTTTTTTTTTNTTAGTTTGTAAAAGATGACCGGTTTTCGAACTCATTGTCATCAAATATGCAGACATATTGTAGGTATAGATTTTACAGGAAATATTTCTCTAGTTCCTTAAGCCATCATAAGTTTTCTATCTTAAGATAAAATCTGTTAAATGGAGAAAACAGGTTTTTTTCCAGGTTTTTCCTGAAAAATAGAGTATTTCCCAGCCATTTTCTTACAGACGATCATCTGAGGGGATAGCCTTCCTATGAGATGCATTGATTTCAAATCCCAGAAAAGGCTATTCGATACGAACTCCGCATCCGGCTTGCACCGACCACAGTGATAACGTAAAATATCCTCAGTGGTAGACGGATCATGGGTTAGAGTCCCCTTACCATTAGGCTAACCATGGGAGATTTTCATGGTTGCCCTCTACATGTAACGCAAATGCGGGTTAGTTCCATCAAAAAGTCATCCACTAAGGCAAATTTCTCCCAATACTTGATCCAGGAGTTCCCTTGTCTTCTGTATTAAGTTCAACACGAGTTGAACCTAATTGATTATAAGATTACGGAATTGAACACTAGTGGTCCTAAGCCCCAAAAATTGGGTCGGTTGTTCAACGACGGTTATAAAATAAAATAAAACAATTCGTTGGCACTAACGTCACATAGGTCACAAGTGTGGGTATATGTGATCTTCTTCTTCTTCTTCTTGAAGAACGCGTATCCTATTAAAGTTAGAAGAACCTTTTAGCATCATCCAAATCGGTTTACACCTGTTTAAACTAAAATAAAGTGAAACTTTAAAAATATAAAAACTGACAAACTTGTTGTTTTAAAGGACTGATTTAAAATCCCAAAACCCTTTTTTGAGTTAAAGTTTTTGGAAAAATCAGCGAAATATCTAAAAATGATCGTGTGCCATTTTTCCTAATATAATTAAACGGCTCCTTTATTTTTCAACTTTTTTTAAGTGGTTGTGGGGAAAAACTTATCAACTATGTCAACCTTCAAAAAATAATACGATAAATAATACTGATAATAATACTTCAAAACATAGTCAAAAGATTGAATTGAGTTAGCCTATCTTATATAAATTGATGTTTAATAGTTGTAGTGGTTATTTAAAATAAATCCAAAATGGCGAGAGAGGTAGCTTCTTGAGCATTCGCTACAAGTTGTTAGTTCTACATAACATTAAGTAGCTGTTTGTGTAGAAAAAAGTAAAACAAGAAAAAGTTTTGATATGTCAAAAAAAGAAGACTATTTTACAGCATGCTTGATTTCATAAAAGTTAAATATCCTTTCTTTAATGAATTTTTTAAAAAACAATAAACTTTAAACTTTCGTTAGTTTTCTTTATTGGGTTACATTTAAAAAAAAAAATTCCAGTAATAATATGCCATTTTTGCTGGAGGATGAAGGAGGTTTCTAAACTTTATTTTTAAGAGAATTTTTTAAATCTGCACATTTTATTTGACACTGTTACTGCGAATGACAGAAATGGGTGGTTGTTGACTTCCGCCGGTGAATGTCAACAATCACATTGTCGCTTAGGTAAATGTCCGAAATATATACTAGGTCTAGTTGTCCGGTATTCCCTGCATCAATATTTTATTAAGGTCAAGTGACATTGCCTAGTATGCATTTAGCCGGTACTCCGGACACTGATGTTTCGCCTAATCAATCCTCAGCAGGTGTTAAAATATCGAATAAATATAATAATATCAACGAATAAATTAATATCAAATCGGATATTACACATATTTCGGACATTCACCGAAGCGACTATGTGATTCACCGGTGAAAGTCGACATTCTCTTAATTTCGGCTCTTCACGGTAACATATATACTTCATTTGCCTTAAAAATCATAAATGGGGAAAAAGTCGACATATTTCAAGGGCTCGAAAATAGGCACCGATTTTCAAGCTCACCAGTCATGAGGTAAACAATACAGATTTGAAAAAGAAAACGCAAAGTTTTTGTTTTTTGGTTAATGGCGGGCACTTGGATTTATTTCCCATTGGCCTCAGAAATGCCAGAATTGCCACTCTCTTATCATTACCCAGTGAGCACCTATGGCTAAGCCACGGCGGTGGACTAGCGTCGCCCACTTCATACAACCACAAACCCGTTTATAGGGCGGGTTAATTCACACAATCACACCGAAGAAAGAACATAGAACACACAGAGAGAGAAAGAAACATCCATGCCCTGAGCGGGATTCGAACCCGCAACCATCGGCTCCGCAGTCAGGCACGCTCACCACTCAGCCACCTGGTCGGCGAAAACGCAAAGTTACCAACTCATAAAAGAAAACGAAAATAAAGCTGAAAATACTAGAAAAACCGTGGAAGCCATCAGATGCGAATTAGGATTAGAAGCATTTATCTATTCCTGATTTATCAAATCTTCCTACTCTGATTTACGTTATAGGCTACGGCGATTTCTCTAGTTTTCTGTCTTAACATCAGTCCTACATTGAACTGATCATTGGTTCTCATTAATAATTACCGTGATAGCATGTGAGTTCTCCTCAGGGATGTTATCCAGTTCCAGGGTGACGTCAATAAAGTACTACTACTCACCTTTATATCACGCTGAAAATGAGTCTTGAAAATGGACGCCTACTTTCGAATGTTCGAAACATGTTGATTTGCGCTATCAGTCCTCATTGAATTGTTCTACCGTTTTCCTCTTCTCCATTCTTCTCTTACGAGGAAAACAGATTAAACTACTTTTTAGTTCGTTTTCGAATAGCATCGTCTGAACATTTCCAAGCTGGCTTCAAGAGCTCCCTGTCGAGGAACTGCCCCATGGTTGGATGGTGAGTTGTGTCCTCGCTTCTAATTAATGTGTGCTTGCCCAACCTGGTTAAAATTCTAGTGATGACTAATAATTCGCTCGCAGGTAGGTACTTTATTTGCGTCACACAAGAGCTGCACAATGGGCTATTGGCGACGGTCTGGGAAACATCCCTGAGGATGATCCGAAGACATACCACTGAAATGCTGATCCTCTGCAGAGGGGATGGCTCCCCTGCTTTTGTTGCCCGTTGACCTGAGAGTGAAGTGGAGCACTTTACTGTAGAACAGTTTACCAAGGACCGATACCACGCACCCTCGGTACCCACGCAGGCTGCTCAAAGTGGTCATCCACCTGCTTACTGATCACAGCCAGTGATGCTTGACTTAGGTATTCTACTGTGAGCCGTGTCTTAATCCACTGCGGGGCGTAATTCGTTCGTACTTTCCAGTTTGCGAAGACTACAGTACTAGAGCAAAATATTTCCAATGGTGGATGGATAGGTAAAAGTAAACTTGTGGCCAGGCTGGGCGTGGGCAGAATTTTGTGATGCAAATCTGGAATAATTTCATTCATCAAGCGTTCCGAAAAAAAACGTGCTTATTCCTTAACTTTCAATTTCATGTTTATCGCAGACGCTACCCAACAGATCCACCTATAGGATGTGCAGCTATCAGTGCTCAATCCCATCTTAAACCTGACAATGACACTCAGATTATCGTAACTCGCTTTTGTAAAAGGCTTTTTGAATATAATAACTAATCAGCATATACGTCCCATATGGAAAGAAAAATTACTAAAACCTACACGGTAGATAAGGTGATCCGGCTGACTTTGATATATAATTTATTTGGCGCTGTTGTTGGTGCAGACCTAAGGGTAGACAAATCCTATTCGATTAGCATAAGTTAAGATTTATACTCTTATTCGGTCTTATTTAAGAGTGCGAAGTTTATTTTGGAAATTGCGGTAGATTTGCTGAGTTGTGAATTAAGTCCATTAACTTATGGCAGCTGACTATTGATAATAAGTATTTTTAATAAATATTCAAATAGCTGAAAATCTGTCAGTAATAAAATGGTATAAAAATTAATGATATCTTGATTGAACATATATTAATCTATCATATATATATTAATTTAACAGAAAGGATCGAATTGCGAAATCGTGCCAGCAACGATGACCTGTCCTCTCTGGACAGTTGGGCCCAGTCGGTCTTCACCAGATCTTCCATGGGTAGCAGCATGATGTCCATTGAATCTTCTGCTACTGGCATCTCCTCCACCAACACCACACCGGGAGGATCTCCCTCATCTTCACCTGCAACAAAGAAGAAGAAACTCAACCTCAAACCTGCCCTCAAACTCGGTTTGGACAACGTCACTTGGACGACGACCAAAAGCAAGAGGCGAAGGCACAAATACAAGAAAAACATACAAGCATCAGTAAGTTCAATGTATGTTTCTTTTCACTCAATATACTACAAATTTTAATCAATGAAATCTGTTGTGCTCAATTATTAGATCATTTTACATATTTAGCTTGCAACTCCATGAACTCCTATTTTACTTACTTCGTACTTAATTTCATAATCTATCTTCCAACTTCGCAAAGGACTGATCGTTAAGATACGGTTCCCAGCAGATCACAGAAGTCAAGCATCACTGGCTGCGGTCAATGTGCGGGTGGATGACCACTTGAATCCTTCTGCGTAGGGACCGAGGGTGTGAAGTATTGGTCCTCGTTAAACTGTTTTACCGTAAAGTGCTCAACTTCGCGTGCAGGTCATTGGGCTACCGAAGCGTAGGGGCCATCCCCTCTTCAGAGGATCAATATTATGATGGCACGTCTACGGATCATTCTCAGGGATGTTTCCCAGAACGCCGTCAATAGCCCATTGTGCAGCTCTAGTGTGACGTAAATGAACTACAACAACAGCATCAACTTCTCGAGAGGCTGAAATAGCCTGGCTAATAGGACGTTGGGTTCATGTCCGAGGGGTCGTGAGTTCGATCCCACCGGACGAGCACTTCAAGGGTCCAAAGCGGTGGCTGGTGAAAGCTAGCTCTGTTGGAGTCACAAAGTCCTCCAATTTCCGATAACAAATATCTGGGAGTACTGGATCGGAGATTGATCATGCTCCGGTTCAGGTCAAAATTAGGATCTGCGGACAGATGGATGGTGTGTCAATGCGACGGGATGTGACGTACGTATGTTGTGTCCGGATCAGACTCAGGTATGTTTCCCAGACAGTCGCCAATAGCCCATTGTGCAGCTTTAGTGCTACGTAAATAAAAGTACCGAATACCACAACTTCTCAAGGCATTTGTCTTACATGCACTTTACAGCGTCTTGAACTCCTTCTTTATCTTGACCATAAAACACACACTTTGTTTCATATTTACCTCACTACAACGTGAACAACTTTTCCTTATTGCACAGCGTAACTCCTGTCGTTTTCTTTTTAAAAAGAATAATAATAATTTCTTAACACCTAGAACCACTTCTTTTATACAAGATCTTCCACAATGAATGCCTGTTATGTATATACTTGTAAATCCTTGTAAAATATGAAAAAATAAAATCTAATCACATAAGGCATCGGATATTATTATTTTACTGAGCAAAAGTAAAAGCATTTCCGAATTTGGATCAACCGTTATTGAGGCTAGAAAGAGCAGGATTAAAACCATATTTATTTGTGTGGTGTAAGTTAAATGTATTTCGCTTTTCTTTACGAATCGCGATGGAGGCATGTCCCACGGATCGTAAGAAACTGTTCTCGGTAAATCACCGAAGTCACTGCAACAGTGGATGACCAGTTAGATCAGTCTGCAAAAGATCCGAGGGTGAATGGTATCAGAACTTCGTTAATCTGTCCAATGCAGCGCGCGTCGTTGCACTGCTAACGTCGTTGCACTGACCCTCTACAGAGGATCAAAATTGTAACAGCATGTCTTCTGATCATCCGCAGAGATGTTTCCCCGACCGTCGCCAATAGCTCAATGTGCATATCTAGTGCGACATAAGTAAAACTACTTCTACCTTCCTGACTGAGCGGTTCCATCAAATGCTCTGTAGTATGGAAGTAGGGTGCCCGAATCCCTCCGTAACCCTGAGTCTATTCTCGTGATTTCCTTCTCTTACTTAAGTTATCTGTTTTTCACCTTGATAATGGAGCTTTATGCCGTATTTTGTAATAAGCACACAAGTTTGCACATGTAGATGTAACAACTATTATACTTAGCTCAGTTTTGAACGCTTTTTTTAGATTAAGTGGCTATATGAAATTATAACTAGAATTGTAATTTTGGAAAAAACTCCTGTGACTCTAACCATACGTACATGAATTGGAATTAGTACTTACTGAATGAATAATATTAAGTGGGGCCTCCCTGACAGAGTGGTATCGCCCGCCAAACGCTATGCAAAGCGTGGAGGTGACGGGTTACCCTAATCCCCATGGTACCCTGGATGTATCTTCTTGCTGTTCTTCTCTTTATCTGCTATCTGTCCTTCTATATGACAAAGGCTTATAAGTCTAAATTGAGCACACGAGACTGCAAATGTATGAGATTCCAATAAATCAATAGACCAATAAGGCATCCAATAAACAATAATATTAAGCATTGCGGACGTGTGGACACGAACGAACACTTCCTATAAGAATGTCCCTCATTCCAGAACGCTCGTAAAGAACTTTACCATTTCTTATCGTCCTCGGATCATCCTCAGGGATCTTTTCCAGACCGACGCCAATAGCCCATTGTGCAGCTTCAGTGCGACGTAAATGAACTACAACTACAGCCATTTCTTATCTCTTCAGGTCCCGCAGTGGACTGATCGTTAAGACATGGTTCCCAACAAATCACCGAAGTCAATTATCACAGGCTGTGGTCAGTGTGTGTGTGGTTGACCACTTGGCTCAGTCTGTGAAGGGTCGGAGGGTGTGCCTTATCGGTCCTCGTTAAACTGCTCTAGCGTAAAGTGGTTGATTTTGCTTGGAGGTAGTCGGGCTACCAAAGCTCTGCAACGGATCAAAATTGTGATGGCAGATCACCCTTAAGGATGTTTCCCAGTCCTTCTCCAATAGCCCATTGTGCAGCTCTAGTGTGACGTAAATAAAGTACCTACTTATCTCTTCTACCTCATCTCTTCAGATTCCAGCATTTACCAATGTCGTGAACTTGTCTTTCATTCCTCGGACCTAACTCCAATCGCTCTACAAATTCTTCCAAGCTGCAAAACGTTTTTAACCTTTAACTGTAATTTTCTACTACCGGTCTAGCCTCAATCATAAGATTCATTAATGGAAAAACAGAGCGATAAGCAGAGAACTCGACGCAATTTTCTACAGTCTAAATAAAATTAAAAAATTTGTGGGGGTTCTTCGAAATTTTCAATTGAGAATAAGTTGGAGTCGAATATTTTAACAACCGAGTCTGCAAATCTGATTTCGTATGTCGGAAGGAAGAGTCTCCAAAAAAACAGCCAATCCGGAAATATGATTCTTCCTTTACGCTCCATTCATTTTTTTAAAATGTCTGCTTGTTGTAATTATAAGCGTTACGCTTTAGCGTTGTATCTGTACGTTTTGTAAGAACTCTCTATACATGGAAAATGTGGGTAAGGGTCAATTATACATTATTTTTTACTCTCATTTTGATTCGTTACATCAATTAAGACTCTGAAGCCAATTGATTGGACAACATTTATGCAATATTTATTTCTTAAAAAAATAATATTTTAAGTTTTTGTTTTTGTTTCTATGCCTTTGCAAAATGATTTTCTATGTAAAACTGTTAAACCACGTTGAACGGAGTTTTAAATAACAATGAAAAATTGCAATAAAGGAAAAAAAGTTCCATTCAAGGAACCTTTTTAGACAATTTTATAACATGTAAATATTTCTTTATTTGAGTTCAATGGATTTTGTTTCACGACAAAAATCTGGAGAAATACATAGTAAAAGTGAACTAAAATGATCAAAAAATACTAACAATTATTTTTTTATTAAATTATTAAAGGTAAATAAAAAAAGTTATCAAGTTTAATTAATAGAATTTTTTTTTTTTACAACAAAACATTTATTGCATTTATGAGTTATTTAATTTACATATTTTTAGAAAAGAGAGAGCACGACTTGAAAAATTCACCTCGGGTTGAAACTTGGTACGTTAGTAATTCCAAGCACACCCTGAATAACTTTTGATCTAATGATCGGATATTCATGTTTTGTGACATAAACTTAATGGTTCACGGGGGTGACCTCCAATGAGTGCAGGCGCAATTTTAAGTTGCAAA
Source organism: Parasteatoda tepidariorum (assembly GCF_043381705.1). Classification (NCBI taxonomy): domain Eukaryota; kingdom Metazoa; phylum Arthropoda; class Arachnida; order Araneae; family Theridiidae; genus Parasteatoda; species Parasteatoda tepidariorum. Next base: position 4,484,251 of record NC_092213.1, read on the forward strand.
ATCAAACTGAAAAGCGTACTTTCACTAAAAAAACATACCTTTTATTATGTATTATGATTTCTAATCCTCAATATATGAGGCTAGAAATCCAAACCAGTCATCAAAAAAGTAGTCGCAATCTGGGAAATATGGTCTCGATAGTTTGGGGAGAACAGCGGTTGGAATGTGGACCCCTCGATGTTAATCTTACTTATTGTGTCTATCTCGAGAGTTTTTAATGATTTGAAAAGTTTTATAAAATTCATTTTGTCCAAAAATAATTCCTTGGAAAAAAGTATAGCTGTTTATCCAAAGATAATTCCCTAGAAAAAATAATCTTTAAAAGTAATATTTATTATTTATTATTCATTTAATTACAGTCGACAAAATGTTATCTTCTTTTTGAAGAAAATAATTTTATTAGCCAAAATATAAAATTGGAAGAATGAAATCGGACGAAATTCGAAAGAATCGAATTCCTGAAAAACCGAATTTTCAAAAGGTTATACAGTTAAAGTTTCACGTGAACTACTCGACCGATTTTGTTCAAACACTATGGTTTGCTATAAAAAACGACATTCTTTACAGTGATGAAAAAAATTGCATATTTTACAATTCTCATTTTTTTAGACTGTTGTTAAATAAAATATTAAAAAAATAATTATAAAAATTTATTTTTTTATGAAATCTTCTTTTGTTAAACGAATTTTATAATTGCACGTAAAAAAATTTCATTCGCTATAAAAAAAAATATGAGATTTGGTGAAATAAATAAGATTAAGGGATCCGAATTTCGACAGCTCTCCGGGCCATACTATCGAAAAAATATAACTTGAATTGGTTCTTTCTTTTTTTTTACTGAAATATAATTTCAAAATAAATTAGATGATATTGTTACATTTTTATTTTACTGCCATGTATTTTTTAATTAAAAAAAAAACAACTTTAAATAACACTTCTGTGAAAAACTGGAATTTGAACGGCTTAAGCCAATTTAGTGATAAGCCCTAATTTACTTCAAAAGAGATAATTTTTAAACAAACAGTTCCTTAGTATTGATTCGAGACAGGTGCTTGGCTAGTTTCTAGAATTTCCACAAGAAAACAACACAATACATAGAAACAACGTATTGCGTTCAAGGAAATAGTAGTGTTTTCTCAAAATCCTCTCTTCTGAACAGTTTGAAAATGTAGTTTGCCATTATATTGTTTCAAGCTTTTCAATCATAAATGATTTAAAGTACTTAAAAGAAATTCAATATTACATTCGTAGATTATTTTCATTATTGAAAATGTGGCTTGTCATTACATTGCTTTAAGCATTTCTATTGTAAATGATTTTAGGATCTTAAAATGCTCAGAAGAAAGTCAACATTATATTCGTAGACTATTTCCATTTTTGAATATTGCTTATCAGTATGTTACTTCCAGTCTTACAATTGATTCTAGGATCTTAAAATACTCAAAAGAAACACAATATTATATTCGCAAGCTATTTCCATTAGGATAGAACAAGTCATTTTTTCTCCTTAACGACTGTGATCTACTTGTTGTGCAATCTAAAAAGATTTTTGCTTGAAAATCATTTGAAATATATTATTAAGTTTGTGTAGTTATTAAATTGATAATTTTTTTTCTCCATTTTCAGAGTGCAAAAGTGAAAGCTGTCATGAAACAAAGCAAGAATCCGCAGTTTCGTTTTCGAATGATTCTTTTAACCCTGTTCGCGCTTATCATAACTCTAGTATCTTTCACCTGGCACACGTACCAACAACAACTGTGGCAGATAGCGATTGGAAACAAGATAAAATTTCACGAAGGAAGCAGAATTCTTCATCTTTTGAACGAAGATGGAACAGAACTCGTTGAAGCTGTTCTTGGAAGAGGAATTCCAAGTGATCTCAACCCATACCAGTGTGATATTCACCATCCCAAGGCTGCTACAAAGATTTGTGAAGAATGGAAGTACAGGGCAAAGCTACACATGAACATATCCCACGGTTCGAATCACAGTTGCTACAACATTCAATGGAAAAGCTTAGAAACGAACACCCTCTTGAGAGACTGTTTTGTGTTGAAGAACTCCCACTGGTATGGAATGGGTCTCCAAAGGGGTCTTCGATGGCCCCTCAAAGAGACTCCAGGAGATTTGTCATTTCCTTTAGTAACAGGAGATGGTGTTGAAGAAACGTTCGGTGGAATTATAGACCGATACTGGTTGTCGTCAGAAGGCGTTGCGGTTCATGCTGATCCCAACATTCCCCTGTATGTGTCCATAAGTGACAAACACTTGTGTTTACAGTCAAGAAATGATCAAGACTTTCCCTACCAAGTAAGTGACCCCATATATTTGAAATACACAATATGTACTGGGAACGATATGCGCGTACTTCACCAAGATATGATGTTGAATTACCGATCCCTACTTAAGAATAATTCCAGCGGTGTGTTTCTGATGTCCCCGATTTGGATTCAATCCCCCGGTCAGGAACTAAGTCAGGAATCTATTCAGCAATTTGCAAACAAAATTATGGAACATACAGCCAGGCTTCTGGGTTTTTTTGTATTGGACAGCAGGTGGCAACAGGAAGAAGGAAGTTTAGACTTCAATAAAACAACATTTCCGAACCCAAAGGAAATTTTAAAAATTCTTCGAAACAAAGGATTTCGCGTTTTGCTAACTATACATCCATTTGTGTGTTTGCCATCTCGATTATTCGATCAAGCTACGGAAGGACATCACCTCGTTACGGATAAATGGAAACACGTACCACTTCTTACCAGATGGCGAGGAAAAATATGTGGGTTGTTAGACCTGACAAGCAATTCTACTGCCAACTGGTTGTTGGAAAGATTGCTAAAACTGAAACGAAAGTATGACATTGATGGGTTTGTGTTCACTGGTGGCCAAACCACATACCTACCAAGATACTACGCCTTCCACGAGTCTTCCACAAATCCAGATTTGTATCTCCACCATTATTTGTCCCTTGCTGTTAAGTTAAACTCATTGATCGGAACAGAAGTTGGATTCCTAACTCAAAGCTTGCCTGGCTTTGTGCGACTTACACCTCGAACAGTCTCATGGGATAGTTTAAGTGGTCTTGGATCTATTATACCGGAAGTTCTGACGCTTAGCATTATGGGATATCCTCTTGTGAATCCTGGATCTGTTGGTGGCGATGGTAGAGGTGAAATTCCATCCAAAGAACTATACCTCCGATGGATGGAAATGGCTCTATTTTTGCCAATTGTTCAGTTCACTGTTTCACCTGGTTATTACGATAGTGAAGTAATTGAGACAGCTTTTAAGTTATTCGCGGTAAGGCAAGAACTCGTGTTACCCATTTACAAAATGGCGTTGGAGCAGTTTCCAACTACCGCTGCTCCTCTTGTGCGACCCCTATGGTGGATTTCTCCAAAAGAAGAATACGCTCAAATCTGCGATTCCCAGTTTCTTGTCGGAGATAAAATTATGGTAGCGCCTGTTTTGGAAGATGGTAAAAGAACACGTGATATTTATCTCCCAGCTGGTTGGTGGAAAGACCATGTTTATGATGAGGTGCGACGAGGAGGGAAATGGCTTCATAATTACCCTGTTCCATTGACTACGATTGCCTATTTTACTGTCCTAGATGATCAAAACGTTAACCAATAGTCCTTGTCTGTCTTTAACAGTGATAAAACACTTGTGTTTGAAGTTCAATGTTTATTTTTAAGTGCAAAGAGGTGAAAAATAACTACATAATCATCCTGTGCCTATGCATAAGATTCATAGTATGTATTATAATCATGTTTTCTTCTCATATTGTATCTACATTACCTCTATCACAAGTTTAAGCCCATAATATCAGTCGGGAGACACAAATTATACACTTTATCAAATGTGATTAAAAATAACAACTATCAAAATGTTTAACTTGTTGCTTCTGTCATAAACGTTCAAACATTCCAACTATCTGAAACGTCAGCCATATTATTTTAACCCTTTGCTTACTGTATACCATGTTGTATCATCACATGTGGTTCATATGTTGTACCAACAGTAAGCAAAGGATTAATTGATATCATGTATAAAACGGTACAAGATTGACTTCAAAACTTTTCAGTGACCCGACATAGTTGAAGTGTGTTAAACCATGAATTCTTTTCTAAAGAAGCTTGAATTTCATTTTGGAAATATCAATTGAGCTGCTTACCTGAAATTGAAATTTAATTCTTTGGTTACCATGACAACATAACTTATCCTTCCATGCCCTTATAAGGTTAAAATAAAGTTCCCGCGGTTTTTTATTTAAAAAAATGATTGTTCCAGTACAACAGCATTCCATTTTCTCTGCCAACTCCCTTGTCGTTTGGCGTGATTTTTCATAGAACTTAAGTAGATCGCCAGAACAAGGTGCGTGTATGAGGTCAAAATTCACATAAAAATCACAAGTGGTTCTTTCAGTTAAAACATACACAGAGAGAATGGAAGAATTCACCCCGACCCGCCCTTAATTAGGGCATACGGGTAAATGTTTATTAAAATTTTTAAAAAAATCCAGAAAACAGTACAAACATAAAATACATAAAATACACATCGGACATGGCAACAGCCCATGAACATGAACAATCTTTTTTATGATATTTCTACAAGTCAGGTTAGCATAGCATTGATGTTGACCAATATTATTAAAGTTATTGCCCCGGATTGTCTGGAATTGAGAACAATTCATTAACAAATGATCAATAGATTGATATTCACCACAGTAATTGCATTCTGGAGTTTTGTGGAATAATTTATATTGGTGTTCTCCAAACACTCCGTGGCCTGTTAAAAATTGATTGAGATAGAAGTTTGCTTGTAGTCTATTTAATTTCGGGTCTTTAAAAAATTTGAATGTCTGTCTCCCTTTCTCGGAACTCCGCCATTCCAGCCCCCAGCGCTTCATGCTATATAATTTAACCTGAGTTTTAATTTGGGCGATGGAGCTTGGGACCTCAAGGGCAACCCGGCAGAGATCGGTGGCTTTCTTAGCTGCTCGATCCGCCTCCTCGTTGCCTTGAGTACCT